>NC_136018.1:16729632-17029632 GCF_048128805.1 Centroberyx gerrardi | reverse complement strand
CTTGAGAAGTGAGGAAAAGAGGTTTATTTTGTCAATCCCTTAAGAGCATAGGAGCTGTGCTTTTAGAGGAGTGGGGAGGGGGGGGGGGGGGAGAGACTTGGTAACTAAATAGGATTCAGAGGGACGGCTGTGCCAGCAAACCCAGCGAACCCTCGTGGTGTCGGGGAGGGCGAGAAATGCGGACCGTCAGCCTCGCCCGTTGCCAGAGCCCCAGAGATAAGCAAATTACATAGGGAAAGAGCAGAAAGAACAGAGGCGATAACCATCACCCAGTGATCAAATCAAATCAATTAGAGGCGACCAGCTGGCACTCGAGCACAGGCTTGTCACTGACAAATCCCTCTCACACATCCATCCATCCATCGGCTCCTTCTCTCCCCTACAGAGTGAGACCTGACTTTGCGGAGGAGGGAAGAGATTGAGGGAGGATGGCTTTGGAGGACGAAGGAAAGGGAAAAAGAAAAAGGCAAATGGGCAGTAATATTGTTTCAGCATCAATTCTCACAAAAAAAACACTGGGGCATTGTCACAGATGGATCCTCTCTCTCTCTCTCTCTCTCTCTCACACACAGACATAATTTGCCTTGCACCGGAGCAATGACAGGAAGGAGTGGAAGTAGGGGAGTTAAAAGAATTGGTTTTCTGCAGGGTCCGTTCGCTTGCCTGGCAACCGGCCAAACAGGAAAAACTAACACAAGACCACAAAGACACAAAGAGAGAGGGGGGGGGGGGGGGCTCCACCTGCCCCTGCGACCCCGGCACCGCGGTTCACCAGGAGTTTGGCTGGATCACGTCTGCTGTCTGCTCCTCATCCGCCCCGCCGCCACGACTGTAGCCTGGCAAAAATACCGCCCATGCAAATGTAAATGCCCGAGACCGAAATGTGTGTTTATTTTGGCCCATGTGATTTGACAGGCGTGAAATTAATTCAAAAAAGGTTGGTGAAAGCGGGCGGCAGCGCAGAAAAGGATCTTTCTCCACCCCCCAAGAAAGGGGTTTGGAGATATTTCAATTGCGACCCAAGAAGATTTAGCCGTCTTGCGTATGGGGTCTAAAATTTGTAAACTGTGTTAGTGGGCTTCCATTCTCACTTTCCTTTAGTCCACATGGTGCATCGCACATGGCATTCACACTCGCACACGCTCTCGCTCGCGCACACTGGTCCCCACGGCGGGGCGACTGGGGGCTACAGACTGATCCTCGGCAGATATGACCTAGTTTCTATTCAAGCCCGTCTCTCTTTGTTCAGCTCCATGGTGGAGGAGGCTGCGACTGCCTGTGGAACAAAGAGCACAAGCAGCAGTTGGAGCCTTCAAACAAGCTGACCCTGCCTGGATACAGCCACCCCAAAAATGGCTCGGCGCTTATCAGACGGCAGAGCCTCTGCGTTTTTAGGTTCACGCTCTCTGGATCTCTCCTCCTCCTCCTTTTTTACACTTTGATCGACCTCCGCCGCAGACGAGGGAGGATAAGCCCCGGTTCCTGGCCTTCTACCCGTTCTGCTGGTGCTGGGTGATGAGAGAGATATCACGGAGGTGGGAGGAGGCCCGAGTTATCAATCTAGGGGATGGAAGGTGGAGGGTAGACGGAGGGAGGGGGAGAATTCATTTTCAGTTTTCCATCAGGGGGCATCAAGAGGTTCGAGTCGGGTCTCTGTCCTAGAATGATGTGGTCTGAGGCTTCAATCGATCTCTAAATAGGGCTTGGTCGCTATACAGATACCAAGCAAGCAACCCCTAGCACAGATAATCTGCCTCAAAGCACTGATCCGGATGAGTAAAAACTTTGCTCACATTCCTGTAACACAAGGACATCAGGACGTCTAAAAAGCAAAATCAGAGCCGACAGCAGCTCTCCAATGCTACATAACCAAACGGTTGTTTTTCACCATTCCTCACATTAAACCCACCTGAAGACTCTCAATTACAGAACCCTCCATTAAGCAGTGGAGCCGTGAACAGACCATTTAGTCTTTAATGACCCAACTGCAACAGCCGCCCTGCCCCAAAAAAACACACACATCTGCACCAGCCAGGCGAATTCCCCTTCAAGGGCAACGGCAGAGGATTTTAATAAGCACCTGCAATTGTTGCTGCTCTTGTCAAATCTGGCAAATGAGGCAAAAAAGTGTTTGAGGCAGTGTGGTGGAATAAAACAGGCCACTCTCCACGGGGGCTGATGAATGAATCCAGCTCTGCAGGAGACAGTGACAGAGGAACGTGCAATCGCTCAACACCTGAAATGACAGAATCTGATGGTGGGCGAGGACGGTTATCTGCAGCCGTCCCAGCAGAATTGGGTGAAATGAGTGTAGAGTGGGGAATAAACGTAGAGTCAGACAAGAGAAAGGAATGAGAAAAACGGGAGAAAGACAAAGACGAGAATGAAACCAGTGGTGCTCACGAAGAATCCCCCACTCCATTCTATTGCAAAGCAAAGCATAAACTTTCAGCCAATTTCCTGTGTTTAAAGGAATAATTCACCCTAAAATGGAAATTCATTCATTTTGGAGTGAACTATTCCTTTAAATTATTGAGGATTGCACAAAAGCCCAGTTCATGGGATTGTGGTGACAAGTGAAGCAGATAATGCAGGTATGGCATTTCCAAACGGACTAAGCCAGCAGCCTCTCCTACCTGCATGTGTTCTGTGGAGCTGCTGCTCAAGTCGTCCCCTGACTCGGAGTCGTTGCGGAGCTTGTTGGACCCCTCCCCGGGCAGGTCGCCCGGTGGGGGGGTCTGGTCACTGTCCGGACTCTTGTTGTGGTTGTTCCCCACTTTGGGCGGGGGCGAGTCCGCCCGTGTCCGTGGCAACGTGGAGTTATTGGCATGGTGATGGTTGTTATTGTTGTGGAGGAGCACCAGCTCGGCCACCACCTTGCAGTGATGCGGACTCCCCACATTCTGGTTAGCGTCCTTGGGCAGAGCGGGTGGCGTGACTCGGTCAGAGGACGGTGACGGGGTGGAGGACGGCGATGGACGCCCAAAGCTGGACATCTCCTGCTGGGGCCTGTTGAGGTTCTCATTGGACGCCCGGCAGATATCCAGAACGGTGGGCTTGGCCCTCGGAGTGGGCTTCTGGGGGGGCATGAGCGCCCGGCGCACCTCCCTCACATACTGGGCCGGCACGTAAAAAGCCTTAGTGCCCTCCTCCTTCCTCACCTGCCACCAGTCTTCGTTTGTCTTCCTCACCAGCATGTAGCACTCTCCCTGGCGGATGGCCACCATCTTGTCCTTGGCCTTGTACTCGTAGTCATACTCCACCTCGATGTAGACCTGGCCCGGGGCGACGGGCCCCTCTCTGTCTGCCATGACTGCTGGAAGGACCGTTTGAACTCTGACCTCAGCTGCTCAGCGACCCAGGCCTGGAGGGATCCTCATGTCTGACTGGGGAACTGCTGCAGGAGAGGAGAGAGACAGGGTGTTTTGTTTTAGTTAGACGTCACAAGCTACATTCTCAAGATACTGAAGGCACAAGCCCTTGAGCACAGACTGAACATACACACACACACACCAAACCACACAAACACACTCCCATTCCATGAGCACTCAACACATGGTACAAAGCTTTCAGCCTTACAAATCCCACCTTATTACTCACCTAATTACCATTACTGCCGTAACACACACAGCCTAACTCACATTATGACATGAACTATTTCCAGACAGTCATACTGTATCAGTGAGTCGAGAGAACACCGTGGGGCAACTCCTCCCTCTGATTACCGAAACCCACAACACACAGTCAACATCGACTGCTGTGGTAACCGATGCGACCACATAGGATATCCACCTCGGTAACCTGACCCACCCTCTGCGGAGCCACAGGTGACGACAGCGCGACCACACACACTGATCCTGCATGCGATCCAATGACAACAGCGGAGACACTGGGCTCCCTGGAGCTTCAATTCCCTAAGAGACCAAAAATCAAGTTTTTTTTTGTTTCGTACCGTCCTGCACTGCAGTTTTGCATCATTATTCATTAATACAGTTAGAAACCGTTAAAAAATAGAGCAGGGGATGGAAACTATGCTCCCAATATGCGTGTTGAGCTCTGATAGGTCAGTCGGTGTATGTGAGTCAGAGGACAGCTGGGCCCTCCCCGGTCCTGCTGGGTTTGTTTTGGGATGAGGAGATGGCCTGTCATTGATCTGTCTGTCAGAGAGTGTCCCCTCGTCGGTTTAACCTAAAAATACCACTTCATCCGGGGTCCGGGGCTCGCCCGGCGCAGAGGAGCTGCTGCCGTGCCGCGACTCCCTCATATCAAATTCTCTTTCTTCCTCCCTGAAATAGCAGCCGGCTCGGACTGACATCCTGGAAGCGGAGGCGGTAAAAGCAGGTGCTTTTAGCGAGGCGTGAGAACACGCCGCTGAATCTATAAGGGGCTCCCTCCTCATGTAAAGGAATATGTACACACACTCTCAACCTCAGAGGCAGACTGACAGCTACACACCCAGAATAGATTTACGGCGGTGAGAGCCGTCTGGGCCGGGGTGAGAGATGAGAGAGGGGCAGAGGGAGACATGAGGAGATGGGCTGCAAATTCACAATGGTCTTAAGTAGTTTCTGTTTTATCTGTTCCAACACTATAAAGCACACACACAGCGTTACGTAATGCCCCAGCTTTCAGTGTGTGTGTGCCTGACAGTACTCTGGGCCTGTCCCAACAGAAGCCTCATCCATGATGTCAACACACACATCCAAGCCTTTATGAATGACTGTCTCTCAGAAGACAGTCAGCGTCTGATTTATGTCTGTGTGTGTCTGTGTGTGTGTGTGTGTATTTGTACGAGTACTGGGAATCAGTCACGCATCCCCATGTCACCCCCCCTCCCTCCCCCAATCCACAGTTCACACCATCGCCAGAAGTGGCAGAGACATGAAGTCAGGGGACCAGCGTCTGCCAAAGCTTCAGTCACACACACATGATAACTGTAGTATCAGCGGTGTAGCATGATAGCAACAGTCTCTACCTCCTCACCATGACTTTACGACTCTGCAGCTAGTTACACACCTCATTAAATGGACTGTGGTTCTGGTACGATGTTTGGGTGGCTGCATGACTACTGCGTTCTCAGATACAGGATAAAGCCTCTTGTAAGTGGCATGACAAGCGCCAGTGTGTTGCATTTTCTGTGATAGGAGTGTGAGAACGTCATGCAGTGAGTTTGTTAAAGATAGCTCTATCTGTTGGGTCACCCGGCGACTGCCCTCTTCATACCATAAGCATCTAAAAGTGGAGACACTTATCCTAAAGATTAATGGTCTAAAAAATACACCAACAACTGCATAAGACAGCGTCATCATTAAAAGTCCTTGGATTGCCAAAGCAGCAGTTCAAACTAAGCAAGGTTATTACGTTAAATCATCAAATAACTAAATCTCACTATCAACATTAGATGCCGCTGAACTCAAACTCAAACTTTTTGGAGGCATATCAATTTGACTTCAGGTTCTCTGTTTATGGAGTGCGGCATTAACATAATTTACATCCCAGTGTATCAATAAAACCCAGAGGAACCTCAAAAGCCAGACAGGAGGCTGGAGATCAAGCATTACATCATCCACCTTGGCAGCGGCCCACAACTGAGTCACCCCACTTTGACAAAAACTACCGTTAACCATAAATTAAGACCGACTGCTCAGACACAATATAGCGAAGACTTACAGCTCCGCTCGGTCTCCCCCCCCCCACCCCCTCCGCCTTCCTTCCTCTCTCTGAACTGGCGTGCTTGTCTTTTATTTCTGCAGAGTTCTGGCAGAGGACCTGAGAGAGTGAGTTTCACTGCAAACGAATTCCCCTCGCTGCATGGAGCCAGAATAAAAGTGAAAAGTCTCGGAGGAGCGCTCCGGCCAACTTGTTGCTCTGTGGAAAATCAAAGTGTGCCACTTAGAGCGGCGCGGCTCAGCACCGCGCAGACTGAACAGCTATACTGTCCGTCTTTCTGTCCGCCTGGTCCAACTCCAACAGTCAAATCCTCCTTCTCCTTAGCCTTACAGATGCTGTTTGGGGCTCGATAGTCTGTATCAGTGGGACCTCCAGGGGTCTTTGAGGGGACCCCCAGCAAAATAATAGTGAAGTTGAACTGCCATTTATTTCATTCACTAGACAATGAGAGAATGTATCACTATGACAATTTGGGGGGTTTTAGTGTTTCCACTGTTGCCTTCCCACCTAGACACCTATAGATCTAGTCCATGCTTTTATAAGAAGTAGAATAGATTAGTGCAATTCTCTTTTCTCTTGACTTTCTAAAATAACCATCAATCGCCTTCAACTTCTTTAACCATACTTTTTAAACTTTACTTACTCTTGTTCTTGCGTCCCTTCATGATGTTGGTTATCTTGTTTCTGTTACTGCCTTTCTTTTCCATGACCCTGAACTATTTCTAACCATGTTTGTAAAGCACTTTGGGTTACACTGTCATATGAAATGTGCTACATAAATACAATTTGATTCCAGTTGATTTGTAGACAGTTGTGCAATTCTATGCAAAGTCCCAACCAACAACAAAACTCTTCTCAGATGGGGCTCCTTGGGATAAAATCTTATGCATTTCTATCCTGGGGGTTCTTTGAAACGCTGCTGTTGTATGACAAGCAAGAAGATAGAAATCCATGCCATGAAGTTAAAAATACACCTACACTGAATTGCATACAGGCATTATGGATCATCATGAAGCATACTAGTCAAAAATAGCATTCACAGAGAGATCAGAGTAAACATCAGGTAGGGATCACGACCTGGGGTTTTGTCTGCATACATCTGCTGGCCAGCCACTGTAGCAAAACACCCGAGACTCGGACTGCCTTTGTCCCTGTGCTTCATTCAAAACAGATGTGGCCGAGCATCCATCCAGACATGTGCTGCTGCTGCTGCTGCATTTCAACTCATCTGTGTGGGTATTCACTGCCATAGGTTTATATGCATTGCATGAAAAACACTGTAGTTTTCAAATTATGTAATGCAAAAAACCCCTGACAACAACAAGCAGCTTGGCTCTATAAACCGTGGGGATGGGAAGAGGCGGGGGGGGCAGAGCATGCCTGGGGTGGGGTGGAGGGGTGCTGGCCTGCTGGAGGGGAACTATAGGTGGGGGGCAGGGTCCCTCGGCTAGCAGCCCTAAATAGACTGCAGAAAACACAACACAAAAGAGTTTAATCCATATGCATTTACAACAAAGGGGACTCTGCCTCGGCATCACCGAGGATTCCCAGGACCGAGAAAGGGCAGCGACATGCCCGCTGGAAAACACCCCGCTGAACATGCTGCTCACGGGGCGAATGTTAAGAGCAAACACACCGCAAGAAAATAAGCTGGAACAAATCTATAAGGTGCATTGCCAGATAACCAGCACACACACACTGAACCTGTCACGTGGAATGTTAAATCGGCTGGAAAAATACCAACCTAGCATCATAAAACAACGGTGTTATTACTGATTTGGTTCACTTAAACCGCTGGAAGACAATGTTGTGACAATTTCCAGCGCCTACGCGCTCGGACAAAAGCATTGCAGGTTCACTCGGATACAAGCCCTCCTCCGATTTGCAACAGCGTGCATGGCAACAAAGTAACTCCGAAAGAAACCAATAGCCTCTCAGTGACCAAACGATGGGGAAACCCCGACACAAAATGACCCATACTAACCTCAAAAACCCCGAATTGTGTCTCTCCTCGCTCCGTGTCGACCGGCGAGCTAGTTAAGACGGAACTTTTCCCACCTATTTCAGTGTCGGCTGCTCCCGGAGAGTCTGCAGAGCTCCAGTCAGTCCGTCTGTTCGCAATCCCCCGCCTCGCTGCCGCGCTGTCAAGCTAGACCCAAAAACTCAAGGCACTTCCGGTCAGAACTTTCAAAGTAAAACTCCTTATTGACGAGCGTTGCAGTTTTCCTTGTTTTGAAGGGGGCAGGGGTTAAAATAAAGTACCAATTAAGTGAAAGTAAATATTCGACATAAGTAGTGGTGTGCAGGAAATTAAAATATAATTGTTTTTAAAGCCATTTCTTTCCTTTTAATGATCATTCCATATGTGCCAGTCTCGCTTACTTTGTAAATTACTTTTTTGTACTGTTAATATTTTACTTTGAAAGTGAATACTTTAAGGGTTGTTGAAGGAAGGAGGGCTTTTGGGGGAATAGAGAGGAGAGGGTGGGTTTGTATAAAATTTGCTACTAGTAAATTTGCTAGTTAAAAAAAAGTCATTTTCCCGGCATGTATTCACAGCCATATGAATAAACCTATGCATATCCTGCATTTATCCTCCATTTGGCTCACTAATTTCCCCATACATTATAGTTAACATGTTCTGGTGTTGAAATTGTCGGTTTATATATGTTTATATAACCTCCATTTGCTATATTCTTATTTATATTCTATTTTTTTTTTTTTGCTGTATTCTATTACTATTTGCTGCTGCAGTGACCCAATTTCCCCACAGGCATCATTAAAGTCTCATCTTGTCTTACAGTTAATTACATTAAGATGCTTTACATATATAAAACTCATATATGACAACTTGGAAGGATGTCTACTAAGCCCATTTTAAGATATAACAATGCAGGCAAAATTGTTCCCAAAGGCTATTGAATGGGAGCTCCAGTCCTGTGAAGTCATCCAGATTAATACATAATGTGTCATATTTTTTACAGCTATAGTTAATACATAGTTTCAATCCATATTTAATCTAGTGATCTAATCTAATTATTTAATTAATTTGACAAAGTTTACGCTTTTATTTTGAAGGCCATGTCAACTAATTTCCGCTATCAGTCTGTCTGTCTGTCGCTCGCTTGACGCAGCTCTGGTCTCTCCCAGCAGACGCGGTCGGTCTGTCGCTGCCACCCCGCCCGTCTGTCAGCGCTGATAGACGGCGTCCAGAGCCCCGCTGCCGGCCTGCCCCCTCCCGGTCCAACAACTCACTGCTCGGTGGTTCCCAAGCTGGGGTCCGGGGACACCCAGGGGTCCTTGAGGGGGTTCCAGGGGGTCCCCAGCAAAATGAGGAATAGTTTTAATTTCACTATAGGCTAATTGACTAGAAATGATCCCTGTTGTAGAATGTATAAGAATGACTATCTTAATCTATTGTTTCACCCTATTATCGCCCACACATACAATATAGACAGTCATACAACGCAATTACAAATCATCATTAAAAAAATCTTCTTATATGGGAATTCCTAGGCAAAATCTTATTAAATGTGTTTCCATGGCCTAGCTAATGTGTCTATTTTGGGGGTCTGAAAATATTACATCTGAAAATATATCATCTGTCATGCCTCTGTCTGCCACTATTCTCCTGAGCCTCCTCTGAATGTAAACACACCAAGTCCCCTCCAAACATACATTTTCTTCTCATTATTAATCTCATCATTAGATTGGATTTTCATTTCCCCACTGTTTTAGCTGTAAAACATGATCAAATGTTGGGGATAAACATGTAAAGATGATTTTCCCTTCCCTCATTATAGCCCAGCTCTATCTGGTCCTAACAGCAGGGAGCTTCACTGTGCAAGCAGGATCATGAATGATTTAGCGTTCAGATGATCCAGGAATACAGTTAAGTCTTGCATGGAATAGATTCAGTCTATAGGGGCAGGGGATTTGCCGCAGGCAATAAAACTGCAAGTTTACATTTCAGAATTATGTATGAACTCCCAGACAGTATTTTAATCATATCAGTTCTCATTGTGTAATAGAACTTATTTAAAAGCACACCCTGCTGGTGTCAGGAGGGAAGTGAGAGGCAGTCAACAGATGATGTGGACTAGAATATGGCATGAGAAATAACAGGGTTCCCACATCCACCTGGACTTTTTAATCACTTTCAAGGTCTATTTTTCTACTCAACACTGACATGTTTAGGGGTGAGACATGGAATTGGTTAAATCTACTTATGATCTTGTCAAGAAATCATGGTGAAATCATTCAGAGACAGAGAGCTGAGGCATATTGATGAATTTGGTTGCTATATTTTCATTAAAACTCAAGTACTTTCAAGGCCATCCATTCACTTTCAAAAACTTCTGAGGCCTTATTTTATTTTTCTCAAATCCACAAAGTGTCAAGGATTTCAAAGGCCTGTGGGAACCTTGAAATAACTAGTGTTTAGTATGCAGCAGTGTTTTAGATCAGTGATTCTCAACCTTTTTCATATCAAGGACCACTAATTTAGTCCACATTAAGGCCACGGACCCCCATTTGATGAGATTTTGTCTCTTGGACCCAAATCTGAGAAAATTCTTATTGTTAGATCTGATTTTGTCCAGAATGCCATGACTATCTGTATTGTAGGTAGAGAGATAACAGTGAAACCATGATCAAAATAGTCATTCTTCTACATTCTCTAATTGTGATAACTTCTTGTAAATTAAATAATGGTGAAGTTTAACAATTCATCAATTTGCTGGGGACCCCCTGGAACCCCCTCAAGGAGCCCTGGTGGTCCCCGGACCCCACGCTGAGAACCACTGTTTTAGACAATGCTATAGACTCATATTCCTGCTTCATTCTGCTGCCTTATTTGGCATTACACTAACATACAAAATACATACAAACTACAAAATCCTAAAAATAAAGCATCACAGCAAGGTTTCTCTCTGAGACTTTATTGGTATCATCTCGAGGGTAAGAACTTGAGGACGAAAGCTACAGAAAGCACTTGTGGAAATACACTGCAATGCAAACCCTCAGTGTCTCTTAACAGTTACATGTGCAGTGCTGCTGCAGCCCGGACAAACCGCCCAGGCACTCAGACAATCCTTTCAGTGAGTTCTCAACCTTAAGTTAGACACAGAAATAACTCCAGTGATACATTCGTTTTCTGTTATCGGAAAGCACAATCAATATTTGAGAGGTTGTCAGCGACAGGCTCGTTTCGGAGATACATTTCAAAGTGCTTTAGGTTAACTTCAAAGTTCAGTGAAATGAAAAAAGAAAAATATAATGGATCAGTTTTGTCGACATGTTTTCATTTTAGTAAATTTGAGTTGTTTTAAAAGCAGGTCCCACCTCTGGACTGAGGCTTTTTAGTTAATCTTCACAATAATGTGTCAATATTGCACTCGCTCAGTGTTAGTCAGGAGCACTAAGGCTACTATTTAAAACAGGGCAACAATCATCCAGTTTCTTATGGTAAATACAAACATGTCCATCTCAATAAGGGTACACAAAAAAAAAAAAAGGCTAATACAAGTGATCTCCAACTCTTGCCTGCAGCCAGCCAGTAATAAATAACATTTCTATCTACCTACTGTAGTGTGGAAGAATGACGCTCTAATGGATAATGTGACTGCGTGGAAAGAAAAAACACAAGACATCAATTCCCACCTCCTTGCTTGCCCTAAGCCAATCCCAACAAAAATAAGAGACAAGAGTGTTGTTCCGATGTCAAACAGTCTGTGGGAAGCGGAGGAGTAGCTGACTTTTTGAAATAGTGGCAAAGAAAGGAAATGAACAGCTGATAAAGGAACTGAAAAAACAACCACACAGGCACAGAAAGGCAGGATGTGCATAGACTGGAAGAGGAAAACAAAAAAAAAGACAAACTCAGTATTGGTCTATAGGTGTAGTGGAGTGAAATGTTCTTCCTCACCCAGCAGAAACTTTGTTAAACATGATTTTCAACCACAGTGAGGAGGTTAAATACATCAGATCATCACAGTCATTCGGACATAATGATGATGCAGAGGCAGCAGAGTCTTACTAAGATGTCCCTGTCCTGTGAGACTGGACATTTTCATGGTTCAACTGTCCCAGTACATGATCCACACAGTGAAGGCATGACCACCCAATGGGACAGGACAGGCGTTGCATTCCAACTGTGCAACTTGCATAATATACTGTACAGATATACTGGTTAGCTTACGATGCAGCTCAGCCGTTATTGTTTCTATAATACAGTACATTGACAGAATCTTTTGGATGTGATGATGTGATATAAAGCAGCGCCATTTGCCAGTGTTTCAGCAAAAAGCGTGTTTTTTTTTAACATCTGCAACTTGCTTCACATTTTTACCAAAATGTATCAACCAGTGCATGTTCCAAAAGCTGTGCTACAACCAGAGAAATCCTCCGAAAGAAATATTAAATACAAAGATAAGAGAAACAAGGCCGGTGCTCTTAACTGTACAATAAGGCAGGGAGTTTCCATCAAGGTCTGTCCTCCTGTTAGTGCCATTATCTCGCCTTTGTTCATCTGACACCCTGATGGGTACATTCACCTTGGCACAGTGCAGGCTAACATCTTAGGAAGTAATTGACAAAAAAAAAAAAATGTGATACTTGATGTGTTAACTTTAGTCGGTTGCCAGGGCAGCAGTGTTTTCTTGTTGCTTGGAAAACCAAAAGCTTGAAAGAGGAACTGCACAACCCAGGCCTTAGATATACAAATATGTTTTACTATATACACACACTTCGATATTAGAAGAATGGTTCCATGTGAAAGTTCATTGTTGAGGAATGCGAACTTCTCTGGGTGATCTTTGCTTCTTGTGTCAGTGAATATGTTCCATCTTCAGCAGCTGTGGGGGAAGACAGATGAGAAACAGAGTGAAACTAAGGAAACAGATAAAATGACAAACCATACTTGTAGGACTTTTTTCCACATAAGCACACTCATATTTAATCAAACGTTGTCTATTTATATCCATAAGCTGTTAAGTAAGAGATAATGTACAGGAAGCCGGTCATTATTGCAAAATAAGGTTGAATCAAGACCCGGATGCAAAGCAGGTTCTCACTCTTAACTGAGCAATAAGGAAACCGGAAGAAATAGCAGTCCTAGAATGCCTCCATTGACCAATCAGAACAGAGTATTCAACAAAGTTGTTGCATCAAGCTGTAATAAGGCAGCAATGGCAACCTGATGAGAACATGATATAAAGTGTGGAGAGTACCCAGTCTTCTCCTGCTTGTTGTTGCCTCCTCCCTTGATGCCAACAGGCTGGTTGTTCTGGAAGACGTTGGCCCGGTTGACGCTGGGGTGCGTGGGAGAGGCAACGGGCTGCTGGCCCGGGCGGATGGGCTTGGCTGGGGTCACACACACAAATACAGCATGGGTTACATACAGTCAGATGGTAAGACATCACTGTTTGGGGGCATCTATGCAATTTTAATTTCAAAATTACATACTTTTATTTATTGACTGGTTTTGAATTTGAAGTTCAATATGATTTATGCTGATAGTCATACTGCTCAGCCCCCATTAGCTACACAGTGTCACTCTGTAGACGGAGATTATTCTTCACAGCAACAAATATAATATTGCTGTTGTCATGTGAAAACTTTGTAACTCCAGTTTTTGGGATGTTCATGGTTTGGCTTCAATTTAAGGATTTCATGGCCTTCTGTGAGCTGGGAAAATTCTACACTGTTTGGGTTCATGAAATCCTTTCAAACCCCCACTGGATAAACTCAAAAAATGCATGGTGGTCAAGCTAAGATCAGGACTGTTTTTCTTAGTTCCTGAAAAGCTGACATTTTGGAGATAGTTTGGGAGAAAGTTTTCACCCGACAGCGACGATATGTGAGATATGTGAGAAGTTCTGTGCATATTTTTCATACTTTTTCTTTGTGAAATTTCCAAATTTATTAAGACCTGTAAATGACCTATAAATCATTTTCCATACATTTTCAGGCTTTCTATACCTGTGTGGGAAATCCTGTCTATTAGAAGATTCTTTCAATGTATCTTCACAAAGGTAGGATATGATACATCCTTGTATGTGTGTGTGTGTGTGTGTGTGTGTCTCCACTGACCGATCTGAGCCGAGTGTCCCCTCCTGGCCATGTTCTTGGCCCTGACGGCCTCCTTGATGCGGTCCACCTCCTGCTGGTAGCGCTTGCGGTCACGAGCGGCGTTCTCTTTGGCCTCCTTCAGGGCCGCCTCCAGGGCTTTGACCCGCTCGGCCGTGGCCCGCAGGCGCTTCTCCAGTTTGGGCAGCTCGCAGCGAAGGTCAGCGTTGTCCCGCACCAGCTAAAGGAAGATAGATACCAGATAGAAAGAGGGAGAGAGGGAGAGGAGAGGGAGAGGATGTAGCCTGGTGTAACCAAAGCGATTGAAACTCACTTCTAGGTTCAGGTGGTTTTTACCTGCTTGTGAACTTTGGTGAGCTGCTCCAGGTTGTTCTCGAGGAAGGAGATCTTCTGTTTCTGGGCGGCGCTGCCTCCTGTGTCTTCTGAGTCCATCTCAGCACTCTGCTCACACACAACACACAGCTTTAACACCATATAACACCTATCAACACACTGATATCAATCCAGGTTTTACCACTCCACTCATTTATCAATTCTCCAATATCCTCATTCACTGCATTTAGTTCTTATCTATGAAACGACCCACCCGGGTGTCTGTATTTAAAGAGATTTAACGGACGTGTGTAACCAAAAACCCCACAAGCCAAAGCATCCCATTTGCGACTAAAAGAGGCGATAAGCAGCAGAATTTGGATGGGTGTGACTCTGAGAGACATTATCTCTCCGATCCAGCAAAGCCTGGTTTGTCGTAGCTTATCTCATCAAGACCCAGCCTGAGGGCAGGAGGAGTTTGGATCCCTTATTTACAGCTGCTACCTTTGAAGAATCAGATGGCCTACTTATTGCAGACGTTTTTGTTTTTTTTGTCTTCCCCCGGATTCATTAAAATTTCAGCATGGTGCAAATTAAATGGAGTGCAGCCGGTGGATGAAAGACATACGGGGGCATTTGTCTCATTGCAGGTAATGACTGTGGTTAGGGCAAGAAGGGCTCATGTGATATTATACCAGAGACGCACAAAAACAGATTCAATTACAATATGAGGCAATTGGGTGGTGATTTCAGAAATATTGCGTCATTAGCAGCTTCCAGTTAACAGTAGGATATGTAGATACATACAGTATAGCATCATGATAAATTATATTCTACTGCTGCAAAAGGCCGGCGGTGGAGCAAAGATCTTTTGTGCGAGACGCTGCTGTGTCTTGAACTACTCAAACTCTTATCTGTGTGTTTTACCTTTTTGACTCTGGTGGCCAAGTCTTGGACAAACAGCCTCCTCAGGTTGTGGAGCGTCTGCAGCTCTCTGGCCTGTGTGAAGGCAGGGAAAACCAACTCAGAGAAGTAGAGTGTCACACAAACGCGTATGTAGACATTAACTGAATACAGATCTAAATGCACTCGCCAATAACTCACCACAGTCTCCTCCAGTCCCTTCAAGTCCTGTCGGGCCTGCTCCCTCCTGTCCTGTATCACCCTGCGGACACAGAAATTGATGTTACTCCACCAGAGCACATTCACTGGGGAACAACCTGTAGTTTGTCAGAAAGATGATATAAGTGATACGTACGTGAGCTCCTGCAGCTTGCGGCTCTTCTCCTGGTCGGCAGTCTTGAGCTTCTCGTGCTCCACCCTCAGCCTCTCCTGCTCCAGCATGATCTTCTGGTTCAGACTGGACACACAGAGGAGACGGGGGGAGACGCCGGTTAGTGTCAGTTCATAAGTGAAGTTTAATTAGAGAGGGAAAAGTGTTGGGTGTCTTACTCCTGCAGCTCAGTGATGAGTTTCTCCTTTTTGTCCAGCTCGTCTCTCAGGCTGCTGATCTGCTTCTGATGGGTCTCTCTGTGGGAGTGGATCTGCTTCTCCACAGCTTCCTGAGGAGAGGGAAGCATGCAACTGGTCAGTAATGTCATGGTCATTTCAAGCTGGCACCAAAGAGAGATTCAATTCACTTAATAACTAGTTCCTTGTTTTGTCACATGTTCAAAACTGAAGGGACAGAGCAGATCTTAGCTGTACCTTGACTTCATTGGCAGATTGAATCTTCTCCTTCTCCATGGCATGGACTTTATCTGGAAGGGCAGAGAAAATAAGTGGTGCTAGCATTCTGAGGACACTGTTAAAGCCTATGGAAATCTGCAAAAACAAAATAATTTCTAAACCAACAGTCAATTCTTACAGTTGTATCATCTTGAATTAGCATTGAAAGCTTTTGATTTGGAAAACACAAGCATTTACTGACATGTAAAATCACAACTGTCTTGGTGCTGAACTACAGGGGCAAGAAAACCACTTGTACAGTAATGTAATGGTGAGTTGTGCTCACCTTGGGCGCTGATCTTGACCAGCTCCTCATTGAGCGAGTCCACGTTTTCCTCCAGCTGTCTCTTCTTCTGCTCCACATTCTGGAGATACTCCGTCAGGGACTTGATCTTCGCTTCATGCTGCGCACCGAGAGAGGCAAGAGAAAGAAAGAAAAGAGAGGGGGATGGAGATAACATGATGCAAATGCACCCAGAGCAATAATACTGTCACTTGTGATTAAAGCTCACACAGTTCAAACTCCAAAGACGGCTTTCCTAAACCCAGAACGAGTTAGACATGGCAACAGGAATTCTCCATTCGAAGACAAAGACTAATCTTTGAATGAGAAACTGGCCCATCAACTGAGAGAGAATGAGAGAGACCCATCAACTTGTTAAAGCTGCCTTTTGATTGACGGCCACATGGTCTGCCATTTTAATTAACCACCACATTTGTCACTATGGTGACAGTATCCATGACGGCAAAGGCAGAGGTGGGAAAAAACCCAGCAGTTACCTGGGAGATGCGTAACTGGCAGGCGGCCAGCTCCTTCTCGTTCTCCTCCATCTTCTGGCTGCTCTCGGTCTGGGTGCTCTCCAGCTGCTTGCTGCGCTTCACCATGCTCTTCACCTCCGACTTCATCTTGCTGATGTAGAGGCGGGCTACTGTGAACTCCTCGTCGATCAGGCCGCTGCTCTCTTGTTGCTGAGGCGGCGGAAAAAAGAAGAGCAGTCAGGCCCAAGAAGAAGTATGTTTTCTGCACCTGGAAAATCACTGCCAAGGGTTGATTCCCACTTGCGTGCCTTATACGAAGAATGTATGCAATTGTGGTACTGTAAGGCAGTTTGGACAAAAGCAGCCACAAAATGGAACATTACAAAAATGGCAGTCAGTATGTGTTAACGTGAGTTGGACATGAGTCCCGTTCTCTTGAAACCCTAAAGCTCATATCATAACAACCTTGATGTCCTTGCTTCCCACGGCGATGCCTATCTCAGCCAAGTCTTTGAGCAGTGATGACATCATCTCAGTGACCCTCTTCTTCTGGTGGTTGGTCATCTCCTTCAGCTTCTGGAGCTCTGAGTCGATGGAGGCCAAGGAACTCTGGTGGGGGCGAAAACACAAGTTAGTACCTAACTTAAAACATAAATGGAGTACTCGCACTTGTGCCATGATTTCCCAATGGATCCAGAACGACTAAAAATGAAGCCGATTTTATATCCGCTCACCGACTTCTCGTTAAGCTCCTCACTGAGGGCCTCGAACTCCTTGGCCTTGTCCTCCACCTCCTGGCTCTTCTGGTCGTAGTTGACGGCCAGCTCCTCCAGCGCCTGCAGCACCTCCTTCACCTCCTCCTTGGACGCTTCATTCTCCGCCAGCAGCCGGTTCAGCTCCGTCTGCAGGTTGTCGTGGTCTCGGCGCGACGAGGCCAGGAGCTACAGCCGAGGATGGGGAGCGCAGGAGATAAGAAAGTGATGTTCAGTGTCATGTGATCGAGTTGGAAGGGGGAGAAAAGGCAAAAAAGACGATGTGTGGTGGTGCTTTCAAGATCTTTCATTTGCTACGTAACAGTTTACCCAAACTATGTTCCCCATTAAAAACAGCATCAGCATCCACAAAACACATTTCTATTTAAATAAAACCCTCATGTGTTTAATCTCGTAAGGTTCCCCCGTTTCCCTGAGCTTGCTGTGGGAGCTTGCTCTCCTGCAGGGGCGCTAATGGTCTGCTAACAGTCGTCAGCCTGGGCCTGTGCTAACAGGAAGGGCTGGAGGGCTGCGGGGCGGCGGGGGGGCTTACCTCCTCCTGGTCCAACATCTGCTGCTGCAGCTTCTCCACCAACTGAGACTGCTGGTTGATCTCATCGTCCTGGAGAAAGGGAAGGATGGAAGGATGGCAGGAGGGAGCGAGGGATGTGTGAGAGAGGAAAAGAGAGAGATTAGTGTTCGTGAATGAATGGTTTCCCCGTAGTGTTTTATAGTCATGGCCTTCAAAACACAGAACGCCCTCGTCTTGACTGGAAAATCCTATAAAATAAAAAAAAACACACCATTCATGTGTTTATTTCCATTCAGACCAAAGCAATGTTAAATACAGCATCCAACCACGGCATCTGCTGGCCAAAAGTGGCATTGCGAGCAATTAGGATCATATTTTGGGAGTATCCCATTGGATCGCATAGCAATATAGTTACAAATGTAGTTAATGTTAACACCATAATATTAGCATACCTGTCCAAATGTTGGTGGTAAGGTGCATTAAAAACTCAGATAAATACCTTTTGTTTTTCACGTCATTGCAAACTATGTCTTTTTCAAAGCTTTTGGTCCTCTGCATTTATGGGTTCAACTTGTCAAAGATAATACAAATCAATTCAATGGTGTTTGAAAGAGCATGTCTAGCATTCTGAGAGTGAGGTGAGGAGAGGACAGTATGCCATTAAGGGTGTGATCACACCTACAGTTCATTTTCTTTGGTCCAAATCAAAGCAGGAAAGTTTACTTTGTAGCATTTTTGTATTTGGTTTGTTTAGTCAGTGTTATGGTGTAAATTCCTGTAGTTGGTTTGGATTTCGTTCTCACTCCTAACAAACCGCATTGCAGTTCTCTTGGAAGATGACCAAGACCTGCATTTTCAGGCGTCTCAACGTGGCTAGTTAGTGCCCCCCCGAGTTTGAATGGCACCTGCTCAAATGAACCAAACTCAAGGAGTAAACGCTCCAGAGTTTGAATAAACCGCTCCAAACATACTTGGTGTGAAAGCACCCAAGAAACTGCAAAAAACCACGGACACTTTTTAGAGGATGTCAGAGGTCCAAAGACAAGCAATTTGCCCATATAACAGAAGTTCTCTGACTAAACCACAGTGTGGACTGTACAGGCCTCTTCACCTTGTCATCCATCTCTTTGTAGAGCTTGGCCAGCTCTGCCTCACATTTCTGTTTCTCGGCGTCGGTGAGTTTGACTCCAGGGAGGCTGGTGGCGGCAGGCGAGGGCGCCGTCTTGTCATTGTTGAGCACATTGTCCAGGGCCTGGACCTCCGCTTTGGCCTTCTCCTTGTCGAACTGCTCAGCCACCGGCACATTCTCTCCTGCAGGGGGCAGCAGAGAAAAGAGCATGGGTCAGAGACTGGAACTGAATATTCTCACATTCCTCTTTTCCTGGTAACTTTTGATCTCACCAGCAAACGGGTCAGGGAAAAGTTGATACACAAGTCATTCTGTCAAAACTGGCACGAAATCTAACTCTAGACCTCATATCAACTCATCCCCATAAGGTGGAAACATTACAATACATGCTACACAATAAACATGCTGGACAACTAATCACAAGCCCTGAAATCTAAAATTAGTATTAGGCATGATCATGCGAAGATTTTGAATTGGAGAACAATAGCAATATTCTTTATTGCATGGCCAATATGGATCTTGAAAACAAAGGACTCTTTCTTTGGTTCCCATGCCACAAGCCGACCATATCCTGGTGAAGCCCAAAATAGGAGCAGTGTGATTCAGCCGTAATGCACTATGACAAGAACATGTGGGAGCTTGACTGCGAGATGCTACTTCTCATCAGTGAGAGACCTGGCAGGTCCTTCAACCATGTCTTATCCAAACTGTGACAAACCAAACTGAGTTCGCCAATCACCAGTTGGACTCATCGTTTCATTTGCAATCAGCACATGAGAGACTAAAAGAGATTAAAACCAGAGTTCCCACACGTCTTCCCATTTCAAAATACCACACTTTTTCCCAGAATATGTTGTGCTGACTGGGTTGGAAAGTTTGTCGGATTTCAATATAATATATACTGACAGAGGCTGGGAAATATGACTATCAAGTAGGCCACATGACCCATTAGCTAAGGATTATTCTTGACAACACATAACACAATATATGAAATATCAGCGGGTCTATATGTCTTCATGTGTGTGTATTGGGACAAGGACTTTTTGTGCTCTACCTAAACGTTGTACCATATGGAAGTGATATTCCTTTCCCATACATTTCCAGACCTGCAGAGGAACCGTTTGACCCACACAAAATCATTGAAATGGCAAATAATAAAACTGTGACATGTTTCTCACCGCTCCTCCAGCGGTTCAGCTCGTTCTCCAGCCAGGTGACTGTGCTTTTCAGGGTCTTGTTCTTCTCCTTCTCCTTCTCCCACTTCTTCTTCCACTGCTCTGCCGTCAGCTCCACGTTCAGACTCACCGTGTTCTTGATGGTCTTCGCCCTAGTGGGACAGAAAAGTGAGAAAAGAGAAAAATACAATCTGTTTCGACTGTATCGGCAGCAGCAGTTTATAGTGTGTGTGTGTGTGTGTGTGTGTGAGAGAGAGTATGTGTGTATGTATACTGTATACCTCTGTCCAAACAGGAGTGTGGTCCTGGTCTCGGCTTCGTTGAAAGCGGAGGGCGAGCAGCAGATGACCATGGTGGTCCGGCAGTTCCCTCCCAGGGAGTCCTGCAGGATCCTGGTCATCCTGCTGTCTCTGTACGGCACGTAGGTCTGACAGAGGAAAAGTGGCACAAATTAGCCCAGAGTCTATTGGGCCAACATGCTATTTCTACTGTGAAATGAGATTAATGTCGCCATGAATATTTCCAGGCTTTATTTTACAGCTATAACGTTCATTTGCCACAGTATTATACAGGATTCCTATACATTTGACATACTTTTCAAGACTTTAATTTAAGTCAGACGTATAAACTAAATAACTTAATCATTGGTTTATACGTCTGACTTTTTAAGGGAAATTTTCAAAATAATTTCACCAAAATAATTCCATATCTTTCCATATTTTCCAGACCTTTGTGGGAACCCTAATTACAGCTGCTGGATCTGTCCTCTAGCTATTTAACGTGGAAGTTAAAAGGGACAATGACAACTATGAAGGTAGCATGGGACCAACCACGCTAGAAACCTCTTACACAGGCACCAATGCTTACACAATATTCTGCATTGTCCACTCCCAATCTATAAACACACCTTCCCAAATCTCAGACTGTCCCCCCCCGTTACAGTTTCTCTTAGGAAGGTTGGTAACTATCTCACCGAGCCCTCTGCCAGAGCTGAAATGACGTTTCCCAGTGACGACAGGGACTTGTTGATCATCTTGGCTTCATCCAGCACTGTGCCCTCTGCTCCAGTTTTACCCACCTTCAAACACACACACACACACACACATTTCAGATGAGAACAAGCCAAACACAAAACAGATATCATGATAAGCCTGGAACCAGATCATAGCATTTGAAACGATGCTTAAGAGGATTACACTACGCAACTGATATCGGATCACAATCTGGTCATAACTCTCCAAAACAGTCAAATAACAACAAAGAAAATGTGGGGAGGTGAATAATCTATCGGGCAACAAAAAGATCTTAGGAAAAGAAGGTTGACAAAGCATGTTAAAGCTTTGCCAACCTGAGCTTAGTGCTATCCTCGGCTCATCAGCAGCATATATTGATGGACAGATTACTGTGGTGTCCCTAGCTGAAACGAAGAAGCAGCAGCAGGGTGCTCATGAAGCTTCGTTATCAAAGTTATCAATACAGTGGCAGGCCAACTGTGCTTCTGGTGGCCAAGGGGCGGACAATTGTTGTACTTAAATAAAATAACACATTAATTCCATGGCTGTAACCAGCAATAACAGAACTCAAATGAAAAGGTTGGGCAAAAACAGAGAGAGAGAGTCTTGTACTTTTTCACTGCCAGCCAGATCGACGAGGTAGAGCTTGCCAGTGAGTTTCTGGTCAGTCTGAGTGTTTTCCTGCTTGATGTTGATGAGGAAGATGCTGTGACTTCTGGAACTGTGCTCGTTCATGTCTGAGACGCACATGTGCACGCACAACACACACACACACACACACACACACACACACACACCAGTTAGCCATTTTGCTAATCATAGAAATGAGTATGCTATTGAAAACAGATATGTGTGTACCAACATCAATGAAATCTCACTGAGTTTTTCAATAGCTACATGAAGTTTATCAATGATCAAAATCAACACAGTGTTTTTGTCTGAGCAATGGCAATATGCTTTCCTGTCTTAAACAGATTTTTACACAAATGAGATACAAACAAGTGTTATGAAATCCAAGATAATCTGAAGATGCACCAGAGAGTTTAAAGTCCTGCCAGATTTCCGGGAAAAGTAATACCAAGCGGCATCACGGGAAAGTTATGGAGCCAGTGTGCAAGCAGGCATAAAGACCCACGTTTATTTTTACTTCGCCGCCGCGAAATTCATTCAGCGGACGACGCCTCGCCTGTTTAGCACAGATAGCTCCGTGGCTGATGAGAGCCTGGACGCGGTCAGGAGACCCGGTGAGGCTGAACCCATGAGAGGCAGCAGCACTGAAGGCGCTCAGTGTAGCTACTCACTTGTGACGGCCACGTGTCTGTTGTTTTTGCCTTCGTCTATGGTGTCCATGACCTCCTCAGGACTGCACACAAAACGCTCGGTACACCCCTGGGGATACATGCACAGCACAAGGAACCACTGTTTTCAATCGGCCGGCTTTACAAAGGGACAAGTATCTGGGGAGTAAACCATGCTATATAAGGCTGATGCTTTCAAAAGGGGGAGGGGAGAAATTCTTAGTATTTATTATTAATATTCTCTCTAATCTTCTCGCTCTTTGTGTGCAAATTCATGGTGGAATTGGCATTCCAATATGAACCATGGTTCATGTTCCAATAGATGTAGTGATTGTACATCCAATGGAATGTGAAAGAAGTCTTCATTGAGCAGGTTATGCAACATACTAGTAGTTCTCATCCTACAGGTCACAGTTGTGTCTCTTATGGACAATAACATATTATGTCTATAACTGTCTGGGACAAACTTGTTTCTTGTGACTGTGCGATTCTGCTGAGGAACCTCAGGGTTAATCAGAATAAATGCTGCACCTCAAAGAGTTTAGGAATGGCTGCGTTGAATCATGTTCAACATCAAATTTTCCACAAGCTCAACATGACATTGGCCATGTGACATCATTGTTACGGTCTTTTAATTCACCATGTGCCTCACCTTGACATAGGGCACCCTGTTTTTGTCCTCATGTACTGAAAGGTTGGTCTTTGTTACTGTGGAGGAAAAGAGAGAGTAAAAATCGAGTTGATTAAACATGTGGTTCTTCTTGTGACAAATTCCACAAATTCAGGTGTACTACTGCTGACAGCATGAGAGAAGACTTCAGTCTGGAGGAAACATGTTGTTTGGACCTGTTGTATTGGGAATAGCCTGTACATCAACATTCAAAGAAACTGAAGGACAACAGTAACAAGCCACAAGAAAAACAATACATACCATCCAATAGGTCCCTGATTTTGTCCAAATAAATTTCAAAATATGAAACCTGCAAAGCAGAAGCCTCTAATTAGACTTTGCCTACATTATGACTTGTGTTCGCTGCCAGTTAAAAGCATTTGAGCACCAGTTTAGGAGGTTACTAATAATGGCATACTTTGATATGAAACTCCAAGTTCTCATCCATGGAATAAATGTAGTTGAAGATGTCTTGAACAATTCTGGGAATGATCCCCATCATTTCCGGGTCATGGAGTTTCCCCTTTATGAGAGAAAGATTAAAAAAATGGTATAGAGCAGCTAGTACAGAACATTTTCATTCATTGTAATTATATGCATTAGAAAACACAACATTATCTTATATTACCTCCATTGTGTGCGTTTTGCCAGATGATGTCTGCCCATAGGCAAATATTGTCCCATTGTAGCCGTCCAGGACATCTGAGTACAGACAAAGACAACAGACATAATATCGAGGGTTTGTGCTGTAAGAGTATTTCCTTAGCCTAACATTACATAAGCTCCAGAGCTATGCATGGTCAGTCAGTGAGACCACATCTGTAATCTACAGCTTACCTTTGACAATCTTCTGAGCGACAGCATTGTAGAATTGCTCCTGAGTGGTGCTGGACTGGAACACACGGTCAAAGTGGTACGGTTTACCCTGCAGAGGAGAAGGGGTGGCAGTGGTGAGCAACAAACCAATGGCTGGTAAGTTATGTTAACCTGCAAGACATTAACTAGACAGGTGGGGCACTCACAACATGGTCCAGAATATATATCTACCATCATCTTACAAAACCAGGAGAAAAACCCTCTCACTCATAGCCAGGCCATTTAGTTCCAGACAGTGCAGGATAGTTGGGTTTGTCCACTGATGGAACCTAAGGGTTTTATTGGAAGTCAAACTGTTGTCTCACTTTTCCCAGTTCAGACAATCAGCATGTAATAAACTGAGACAGCAACAAGTCTGGCCAAGACGTCCTGTCTCTGTCTGTGTATTTTTAAAATGCAAACTCTTTGCTGGCCGGTCATCAGAGAAGCAATCCAGACAATTCATTTACCAGAAGCCAATATGAATCACTACCAGCTGAATCAGACACCCCCTTCTCATTTTGTGTGGCTTAGGAAATGGCACAGAATTGTCCATTGATTGATTGGAGAACATTACGTTGGCTATTCTGCCTCCGTTTCTCCCCGATCATCCAAACCAGCTCCGGAGGTGGATGGAAATAAACCTTCCAACCTGAAAGTGCATGCAAATCAAGACAGATGGCAGACAGCTCAGACAATAACATACTTGTCAAAAATGCACTTCTAGATGGAGAACAAATGACACAAGTCATTTTTGTCAATTTTTAAGTATGTACATATTACAGAAATGTATGTTTTGGTGAGGCATCAGACTTAAATGTGCAGGTGTAAATGTAACCCAGTTAAGTCATATCATATCTCGATGCAATCTGGATACAAGATGACTGTCAATGGCAGGTGTAAAGGGGCGCTCTGAGAAGAATAGATAGTTGTATATCACATGGCAGACAATCCACCTGACTGACAAGACAGAGCAAGTGACATATTTCTTATGCCTCCACAATTTTCTCATATAGAGCTTTCACCTAAGGAGACCTGGACACATGGGACATGAGAGAATAAAAGCCTGCATGGATGCCTGATTGTCAAACCCACTGGCTGCTACACAACATATCAACAGGCATAACTCTTTCATATTGGATGACATTTACATGGTGATAGAAGTTCTTCAAATGCAACTAAATGAATTGGAGCCAAAGACTAGCCAAAAAGAAATTATAATGATAATCACTGACACCAAATACAAAGAAGTCAACAGACTCTGTTCTTATCAAGCCCATCTTCGATAACTGAGTCATCATATTGGTGAAATACTGTGAGATTTTGTTTTATATTACATTGTTTATTTTTAGCATATTATAGTGTATTTATATGAATGGATTTTGCACTTTACAGGTTGAACAGTGCATTACAATTATTGTATAGTGTATTAGTTAATGTGGTTTGTATTACTGTATTTATTATGCTTTGTATTATTGTATACATATGCAATTTAGCCTCTGGCTATACTCTGGTGCAATATGTTATATTGTGCACTGTCCCTGTCAAATAAACAAATAAAGTAGTTTACAAATTGTAAATGCAATTAAAGATTAAAAACAGACTCATTTCATCAGTTAGATGCAGCTTTGTTCTCCTTAATCAGTCAGAATCAGACTTTCCAACACTTTCTTCATGGAGGTCAGGTTATTTTGGTGTGAAGCTACACTGCCCACTCTGTCTACATCACTATCTGTACAGCTAATTACTGTTGGGATTTGGATGATTGGCAGGTTGCTCTTCAGATGCTGTGAAACACACCAAAACCCAGGTCTCAAAAGTTGTTGTGGCACTGTGTATCCAAGGTAAATCAGAAGAGCTGCCGGTTTGTGGGGCGTTACAAACTCTACACAGACTTGACCTGTTGAATCTGCTTGTATGCCTCCCCCATAGTCACCAAAATATGAGACAAGGTGCAAATGCTATGCAGCAAAAATTAATTCCTTCAACCCTCTCGCGGAAGTAGAGTCATTTTTTGATAGGTTTGGTCCCAAAGCAGTGCCCAATGTAGAAGCAGGGATAAGCATTTCATCTCAGATGGAGGAACTGACTTCATCAGATTTCCATTTCCCGGAGAATCTGCATTTAGACGTTGTCCCTATCCCTGCTGCCAGCCAGACTCACCAAGTGTTGATGCCATTACCTCAGCAGCAGTGTCCTGTAGGTGAGTGAGAGATGAACTAGTCGATTTGTCTCTGCGTGCCAGGCTGTCTACTGTACAGTCCAGTTATTAGGCTACTCCTTGGCACAACTGAACACATTTGAAACAGCTGAAACGTATTATGTCAGATTATGGGAAAGCACTACAAACACGCACAAAGAGCCCCTATCTCCAAAGATTACACATCAGGGTCAGTATCTGATATGTGCAATATGAGGGTATGCGATGGTAACAGTGGGATTACCAGCTCAATGATGTTAGAGATCAAGACTGGGAAGTGGGTTTCGACTATTAAGAGCCCTTGTGTTACTTTTACTAACTGCATTAAAAAAAAAATCAGATGACCTAGTCTAATGCTGGTTTAGCAGTGCTTCATCAACCCTTTGCGTTAGAAGCAATTGGTTATCACTAGGCCTATGTAAGGAAGTCAGTACTTCTGAAGAAAGCAGCCATTCATCCTTCTAATTTTCAATGGTCACGAACAGCTGGAGGAGTTTATAATTTTCCACAGGGAACAATACATTCCTACTTTTCCGTTACTTATATGCATCAGCCACTATCACTTATGAGCATGTGTGGGCATCCATGAACCAAGCATAAAAAAAACAAGTCTCATGTCTGGCGCTAATGAATGTCATAAAACTAAAACCTCCATCAAATGGGCCATAACCACCATGAGGAAAAGGCTCCTGACAGGAAGCCAGCGGTCCATGGCGGATGTATTAATGAACAGTCCCACCAAAGACATTTGTGATTATCTCATAGCTTCTTTAGCTAGCTATTTCATTCATTCACACAAAACAAAGGTTGACATCTTAGGTTACAACCCCGATAAATTCCATTCTGTTGCATGGAGAGACCCTCAAGCCAAACTCCATTCAATAACTTGGCAATGTAGTGGCACTACTTTTCGGCAGAAGTACATACCTGACACAGTACGACCTTTGCTGAATCACTAGAAACGACTTTTTAGTTCGGTATACAAATAACCCACCAATCAGCAATACTTTCAATAAAATTTCAATTTTAGAATTGGTTCACATGGCTCGCTCCAGGCTTCCACTGTGTATGTTTCGTGTAAAAGGATTGAAAGGGTAACAGGCGAACCAAGTAAAAAGTAAATTGTGCTTGGTATATTATATGTATGCCAAATTGAAGAGTGGCTATAGCCATGGGATGTAACAAGCTCTCTGATTGGTTACCTTCTCCTTCCCACATCCATGTCATACATCTGCATATGACATGTCAGGTGACAGCCAATCAGAGAGCTTGTTACATCCCATGGCTAATTTGCATTGTTTTACCTAGTTTTACCAGCGCAAGGCCCAAAGTGTCACGAAAGGCTAAATGGAGAGGCTAAAAGGAGAAGCTAAATGACTAAGCAAATGGAATAGCTAATAGGAAAAGGAAAAGGAAAAGCAGCGGGGAAATGGAAATGCAAATGGGAAAGGAAATTGCCCTTTTAAATGCCTGATTAAAATCTGTATTCTAATTCAATTTGTGAATCCAGTTATTTATTTCTCTTTTTAAACTGCATTTTCAAATAGATTTTTAAATTCCATTATTTATTTATGAATTCATTAATGTATTTTTAAATGATGTACTTGATTGACTGTTTTATGGTTGTTTTTGTAAATCCCTTTTTAATTTGAACTATTTATTGATGGATTAATATTTCATTTGTAAATTCTTTTTATAATTCCTCTTTTTATTGCCCATTAAAATATCAAATAATGAATTACTTTGTAATTTAGTCTATTTATTCATAGATTAATAAATTAATTTGTAAAGAAATTTATTAATGCCTATTTTTATTGTACAATTAGTTATTAATTAATGAAATGCTTTATTACTATTTCCGTGACACTTGTGGTCCTCCATATACGTTTGCCGATAAGCAAAGCCACAACAAATTGCCAGATTTTTGCATATTGGTGGGATTTCTTTCGGGGCTAGGTTACAACCAAGTTTATTTGCAAAGGCGTCGGCAGGTGATGTACGCCGGTGTTGGTCATGTGTCCCAGGAACCGGCAAATTTAGCGCAAATGTTCAATAAATTATTTGATTTTACTCGATAATAATTAAGCCTTCCACCAATCAATACAGCTCTGGAACAGTACCTAAACAAAGTGGCTGCTTGTACGTACAGTTATGAGAGCTATTTTGGGGTTAATGCATCAATATTTCAGTTAGCTGTTCTGCGGTCACAGGTGTGTGTTTACTGTGACTCAGCCAATCAGAACTAAGGACCACAACTATCCGCTTTATAATACAACTATACACATCGACAATTGGGTAGCTAATTTTGTGCAAATTTGACTTTCACTGGCAAGGCTATCTCTCGTTAGCTGGACATCTATCTGAATGAAAAGTGCTGGCTACTAACTTAAACGCAACAACTGGACCGCTGAGTTCAGTCTGTCCTAGTGCTATGAACTAACTAACGTACCGAAATCTGCACACACTCGTCCCCTTGAAACTTCGCGATGTACTTGTCTCCTCGGGCCACTTCGGAGCTGTTCAGCGGCCTGAAACGGCACATCACTTTGATAGTGCACTCCGCCGGGGGGTCCGCCATCTTCGCCGCTGAGGGTGGATGGAGGAGTCGGTCCGCCGGTCCAGATCTTGACAGCTACAAAAGCGACAAAGTCGGGAGCGTCCGGTAGGAGGCAAACGGGACACCGCGCCCCTGGGCCCTGGTGAGTTGGTGCACGGCTGCAGTTTCACCTGACTCGGGAAAATGTATTCGAACAGTCCTCAAAAATATTTACAACTGCAAAAACTGAATAATTTCTATTAGATGTTAAAGTCATGCTGGTGCACCTGCTGCACCGCCCGACTCTGAAGCAGACAGTTGCAGCGCATCGGACCACCGGCCGACGTGCAGCTGCGTCAAGTTAGGCAGAATCAAGCCGGAAGTTAAGCGATCTTGCCTTCAAAATAAAATTTGGCAACAAAAAAACGTGTCAAACAGTGAAACTACAGCTGTAAAATAATAGCTTATAATAATAGCTTCCCAGTGAAAGCTATTGCGCTATGAGCGGACTTTGTATACTCATTATAAAAACTGTTGCAACCTATGTTCGTGAATAAGGGTTTTACTTTGAAAAATCTGACCGGATGTTTTATTTTTTTGTTATGGCTAGCTTGACATTGGTCCGACCGAGTAAGGTGACGTCAGCACCGCTGATCATCAGTCGCTAGAACAATCCAGGATGATGATACTCAAAGATGAGGAAGATTATTTGAGAAACAATATAGTACAGAGAATCTTCTGTGTTCAACGGGTTTACATCTAAAAAGAGAAAATCCAACGAAGAGGAGATAGTTTGCAATGCAGTCACTGTCATGCACAGATGAAAGAAGTGAATGGATGAGTAAAATGGCTGGGAAACTCCAAGTTCAGCTGTGGGCAGGGCGGGTCTGACTGATACATCAGATCAGATGAGCAGGGCACATGTCAGCTGAGCAGAACGCATGTGTGAAATAGCTTAGTCACATCTATGGGACAGCTGATGGAAGTATAACTAAATAATAATAATGTGATACTTTGTTGATCCCTGTGGGCAAATTGTCTTTTTGTCATCCGGTCTGTTGGCAACCATGTTACCCAATCTATATATTTTACATAATAAAAGTATATCTGTGTAAGTGTAGCCTATGCAGACTACACCTGCTCTTGTTTGATATGGGGCTCAGAAACTGTGATATTTATATTCTGTGCCACTTTCTTCTGCTTTGTGTTTGTTGGTTTCATATTACTTATAGTGATACAGTAGATGAGATTGTTGGATATAAGAGCCCCCTGTTGTTTTGAAGGAGGATTGTTTTACATGGATTATTCACAATGAATTGGATTGCAAACGATCTGTGTGTGTGTGTGTTCCTGTGAGGGATAAATCGAAGTAATAATGAACATCTTGATGTGCCTCGGAGGACCTGTGAGCTGTTCCTACCATCCTCCCCTCCACACATGTTTGTCCTGTACACTTCCCAGTACTCCCTTCTTGTCATTGCAGGATCTGAGCTCAACAGATTTATCTCAAGACCTCCACGTGTGTGTCTCTGTGGCTCGTGCTGTAGCCTGCAGCAACCCAGAGGAAATCACTACAGGAAGCCTGAGCAGCAGCACACTGGTGAAGGCTGACTGTGATTCAGTTGGAAATCAGATATTTATCCTGAGGACTGAGAAGTGGTGTGCCTGAGAAATGTTGCATGGCTTTACACGCCTATATTTCTTAAAGATTTCGCCTGGAGACAAAGTTTCAAGACACAAGAGTCATTTTCATGGAAATCAAAGTACTGTATCTATTTCTAATCCAAACTTCCTGGCCAGAATTTTGTGCTTATCCTTTTACTTGTTCAAACTCTGCTGGACTGACCTAAAGCCAGGTTTTTGAACACCAGAAACATTCTTAATTGTCCGATTTGGTTTAGAGGAGAAAAGGCAAGACTTTCTTTCTTTGTATAACTGATTTCAGCACAGGATAGTGCTGAAATCACAGGATTTTCATTTCTGGAGAAACTTGCAGGCCATTTTTTTTTCTGATAAGCTTAATTTGACCAAGCTCATCTTGAAAGTTCAACAACGTAGCGCTTAATTGATAAATCTTGTGGTAACAAAATATAAATGTTCTACAATTTTATTGCCGTGAGAGAAAATGAGAACATCAAATGGCTTGAGGCAAAGACCACAGTCTGATCATTTTCCTCTTCTACCTGAAGATTGAAACTGAATAAACCCCTTATTCCTGGTAAATCAACTAATGTACAAAACATCAGATTCACCTTTCTGATAATGAGTTTCACTCCGTTCTGCACAATCCATGGCTCCATTTCCTTATAAATCTATTTTTAACTTGTCTCTTTTCCTTGATCTACTTTTTCCTTTCAGGGTCGAAGGAGAATTGATAGCTGGGATAAAAAAAGATCACAGCTTTCACCTGGATTCACCCGCTCAGTCTGTTTCATGGAAAGAGTTAAGTTTTCCTGATGTTTCCACACTCTGTGCAGGGCTCCATTACATTGTAGTAGAAAGTCGATAGTGGAGAAGGAAAGGACTGAAATATTAATCGCTTTCCATTACATCAGACTACAGCCGCCTCTCTTTGCACTGGGTGAGGATCAGAATCACTGTAGCTGCCAGCTAAATACACAGGGATTCTACTTGGTGACATTTGTGCAAAGACATATTGACTTTACTATTGACAGCAAAATTGTTTCACGCACACTGAAACAACAAAGTGACAACATGACAAGATACATATGCACATTTCAATATCTTTCTGTTCAGTTTTTGTCTTTATTCTGTCTTTATTTGGATGCTGAAAAGATGATGGATGTCATTTTTTTTTCTTTTCTACACATTGATTGCTTGCTGTAGTCAAAAGCTGTAAATGAAAATGAAAAAAAAATTAAGTTATGCCTTCCTTGATGCCACCTTGGCCATTGCTTCAGCACTTCCTTGCTACGGCTGCCTGTCTGCATGCACCTCTGTGTAAAGTAGTGCAAGATACAGAGTGAAAGTTGCCAGATCACGGATAAATTGGAAATTAAATACATACATATATCATTACAAATTGTCAGTGTGTTGAGAGAGACAGGCTTTGGGTGTTCATTGGCCCTATAGGACTGTGCTGGAGAGCCGACTCTATTTCTGAACTCTGTTTCCTGACAGTGACAGATGTGCAGCCAGACGCCTCTTGTCCATCATATGCTCCTTTCACTGCTGATGCTGTTTTTAAGTCCTGAATTTTAAGAATCAGCAGTGAGGCAGTGAGGGAGCTATGCTAATGAGGCTGTCACTCAGCACCAAGGACAGAAACCTGACAGGTAACTTGTGACACCTCTTCCTCTGTTTTACTATCTCTGCTGCCACCTTGTGGACTTAATAACTGACTGCAGACACTCCCTCTTGCTGCCAAGGTTACTTCATTCCCTTTCCAGATGGCATTATTATTACCAGAGAGGATCTGGTTGTCAAATCAGGGATAAACTGAAAATGTAATATATACATCAATATTATCCTGTCCAGAATGATAATATCAGTGATCAATTCCTGCCAAAAATACCTTCTGTTTGTCAGGCACAACGTGGGCTCTTCTGTGATTTAAATTTGATGCATGTAGGATTTATACAGGCACAAAAGATCTGAGTTTAACTCTTTGTGGCACAGATCTGATGTCATGGCTGGCAAAAAAAATTACTCTGTACTCTATTTACCCTGTTTTTTGTAATCACCTAAGCATCTACAGTATATCCTGTATGTATTTACAGTATGTGTGTATGAATGTTTATAGGTGTAAGTAAATCAAATTATTATGCTGTTTTTTCGAATACAATGGTTGCTTCATTTATACAGTAATACAGGTGACTGGAACATGGAGATGCATCTAAACAGCTAATCCTGAATAACCTCTTAATCAGGATATGAACCATTATCCACTTGTTTCAGTACCTCTATGTTAAATGAATGAAATCTCATTTCACTATACAATAAGTTATTCTTTGTGCATCTGAATTTCTAAATAGAATTAAACTATGGTCAGTCGATATCCTGAATAATAAATATCCATAGACTAGTAGAAAACCTGACATCCCATTGTCAGAAAGCAATATTTTGAAGCTTTGGTATCTTTTGATGACCGAAACCGTTAATGTCACCTTTGAACACCTGCATAAGACTGTGTTATAAAGCAGGTATAAAGATATACAGATACCTGTGGCACACAGAGGCCTGTGCCAGCATTAATCAATAATCATCTGATAGGAGGGAAGCAATTCATGTAATAAGTGCCTCTGGTATTTCTGAATTTGCACACATTACATTGACTTTTCCTTTAAGCACTCATTAAGCATCCATGAGGGAGATCAAGGAAATGTGACATAGAAATGGAATGAATTTCCTTTATAAACTGAAACAGCCTGGATAAAATGTGCAAGGTCTACAGGAGCCAGGAGGGGTCAGCAGACACCTGCAGTGCTGTGTGTAGGCCAGAAGATGAGGCACTGCTGTATATTCTCCTATAATAGAAATAGCAGTATGACAATATATAAGGATAAAAAAACTACCTTTAGGGAATAACAGGTGTATTTCTGTATTTTAACTTTAACTAATGCACACATGGAGAATGATGAGGCTGTTAAATGGGTTCAAATGAGCATATTAAAAGAACAAAAAAAAAGAAATTGGACTCGTCATATATGTACACATTTTGTTTTTATTCCATAGAAACCGCAGCATTAGACAAGTGCTGAAGCCGTAAACCATGTTGCAGGGACACTCATTCAGTTTTTTCACACTTTCACACAAATTCTCATCCTCAAACCCACACACACACACACACACACAAGCAATGCAGAGCACTGGCGCAGGGAGATGAGATGGTAAAACACTGAGACAAGATTCACACAGTCAACCAAGAAAGAAAGAGAGAGAGAGAGAGAGAGAGAGAGGGAGGGAGGGGGGGAAGGGGGGGATATTGTAACAGAAGTGCACCGTCATGCTTAATAGCAAAGAGAGAAATCAGAGGGACTGTTGTTTCTGTGACCTCCCAAAACGGCACACTGTCCTCGACAGAGATAGATAGAAAATATAGATATATAAATTATTCCTACAGTAAGTACATTCTCTAGATTAAGACCGATAAATATGTGTCTGCCAGTTCAAATTCCAGTATGTACAGAGGTCCATGCGTCCACAATATACATACATAACAATAAATATTGGATATAGTCACATGTCAATACAGCATCAAGATGGATATTTTTTTTTTTCTTCAACAAGTGAGCAGTACAGCAAGATATAAGGTGTCAGCATTTACAAACCAGCTGAGGGAAGGCATTCAGAACCTGTGTGTGTGTGTGTGTGCTTGATGTATTAAAGTGGTTGCCTTGTCCTGTCCTGATTCCAGTCAGTGAAGTAAGCAGAGCCGCAGAGATAAACTATATGATCTTCCATTAAAAACTCTTTAGGATTTCCTCAAAAGTAGTTTGAAAAAAGAGATTTTAAGCTTTGTGCAGCATGGGCCACGTGCTTGTAATGTATTTGGCAAACAAAGATGTTTGTGAAGTACGAGGAATAGTCAATGTATAAAAAATGAAAGTAGGAATGAAGAGAAGAGTAGATTAGAGAGGAGATGAAATGCTTTGGGGAAGGTCTGCGGAAGCACCAGTGAGCTTGTCCTCCAGGCTTTAACCTGGCTCACAATAGAGAGAGGGAGTGAGAGAGAGAGAGAGAGAGAGAGAGAGAGAGAGATGAGGATAGAAGAAGAAGAAAGGGAGACAGAGAGCCACCCTGTGAAAAATGTGAAACGACAGATCAATGAAAAGCAGATCAGAAAACGTTACCTTCCTCAGCACTGCTTCTAAAACCCCTGTTGGGAGTTCATCCTTTGACCAGTCAGTCAGAGAAGAAAAGGAGAGAGAGATGGAGGGAGAATGTGTGAATGTGAGAGAGAGAGAGAAAGAAAGAGAGCGGTTGTTGGACGTATAGAGAAGCGAGGGCAGTGTGTTACTGTGTGAGTGAAAGGGAGGAAAAAAAAATCCGAGACAGGACCTAGTTTTGGCAACGTGGCTTCTGGTTGCTAAGTAACAGTCTGCGAGGGCAGAAGAAGCGCCTCTTTGAGGTCGTTCCTCTCAAAATGAACAACTTGCACCCCATCCCACCACCTCCACCTCCAACCTTCCCCTCCCTTCCCTCCCTCTCTTCTCCTCTCCCTTGGTAAGAGAAGGCCTTTCCTCAACAGTTTGTGAATGCTGGCAAAGCAAAGGAGAAGCAATTCATAGTCACCATTTTCAGCAAAGAAAGCAGTCAGAGTGCAGACACAAATCTGAACTGAAGCACCTCCTCTCTGTTGTTTTTCTGCAGTGTCTTTTTCTGAAGCACAGAGCTGGCTGCATCCTAAACAGGCCACAAGCAGCAAGCTAAGCAGTGACAAAAAAAAACAGTTCTTGGCAACATGAATTCCAGACATAGTTTGTGTTTTCATATCACAGAGAGTCTCTAAAGAACAGCGTTGGTATATGGGAGATAAGTATTTTATTTGTAATCAGTCCTATTGGCCGTTCCCAGTCCCACTGTCCCCGCTCCTCTTTAGCAGTAGCTGCAGTTCAATGGTAACACAGCGTAAGATCAACTTCAACATCAATTTGATGTCAGAACAAAACCGATATCAACTGTGACCTGTAACAGCTTTTCAATAACCATAAAAAAATAAAATATTCATTGATTCAATATTTAAAAGGGAATAAAACATTGGAAAATCAGTCAAGAGATTTTAACAGAGAAAAAAAGAGGGGAACATTTTTATGCTGGCCTACTATTTTTAAAATGCATGAAATCCTCAAACTGTACCAGCTCATTAAAATTCCACTCATTAAATATTCAATGCGTTAGAATTGTCAGCCCAGATATTGCCTCATCTGTTTCAGTGTCTTTCTAGCATGCGTGACTGTTGCCCATCGCAAACCCACAGGGAGACGGGTGTGAATCTACGCACAGCTGGGCTTGATTTCCGTAACAAGCCATTAATATTGCAGATGCCTCACAATCACTAATGAGCGATAAAGGGTTATACAGCATCGTAGCTGCACCACATCTGGCAAAGTATGTGATGTGAGAATATTTTCCCCTGCATCACCATCAGCAGCAGCGTGTATTGAGCCTCATAAAGACACCAAAGACAGGACACAATAAGTTCAGTTCATGATCATCATCACCATCTCTGTGCTTTTGTGTTTCAATATTTTGTGAAGCATCTGTGTAAATGAAAAGCCTCTCGGTCTTGTTCTTAATTTGAAGTGGATGCTAAATGAGGCTTTTCTGTGATATACTTAGTGCAGCGCATGGGCCTCTGGCAGGGGGGGTGTCTCTGGAGCTCTTTAATTGAGTCTCTATGGAGGACATGGCTAAACCCCTAGTTAGCAGACCTGCACAAACTAGTAGTTTACCCATGTTTCAAATATTTGAAAGAACCCAAGCAGTACTGATTAATGTTATAAATCACAGGAGGTTCTTAAACATCTTTTCACCCCTGGAACCCTAAATATAGCAAATGTAATCTCACCCTGGCTCATTAAAACACACTACTGCTCGTGTGTGTGGAGCTTTTAGACATGGACCATTCATTCAGGCTGCCATGGTCCAAAGACAGATGATGGGGTTAGCGGACTAAGGCAAAGAAATAGCAGTTGGGTCCAGTTAAAATATTCTAAAACGCACAAGGGAATATTTGATCATATTGCAAGCGATGCTAAGTTTAATTCCACTAAGCTTTTGAGGGAATTAGTTTAATTGTGTCCCTCTGGAGGTGGAGCAATCTCTACGTCTTAGTGAACAATAATGATCTTAATGCTGAAGCTTTATCTACATTGATTTGATTGAAAATGAATGTAAGCTATCTAAGTTAAGTGTAGTCTAACCTTGGACGCAGCTGTACCAGAGCAGGTTTAAACTCTGCTCTCTCCCCTTGGACACCAACCACCTGCTCATCTACCAGTTAGCCAACAGGAATCTCTAACAGCCAAATTAGATTTTGACTCAGCAGGACCACAGCCGGGGCTACTCTAGCGCAGAGCCATAAAATGGAAAGCAATAAAATATGTTTACAGGCCTGGCAAACGAATCGGGAAATTTGATGGGGGAAAGAAAACATATTATGATGATAAAACCTGTGAACTATGATGTAGGTGCCTGGATGAGAACAGAACAGAGACAAAGTAATGAAATAAAACATTGTATGTGAAGGCAAATTCAGCCGTGAACAGGGAATTCCAGTTGACATTTTTTCCTAGGTTTCAGTTCAGACATTTATATTTTAAGAACAGTTATCAGACAAAGGGGAAAGTCTATATGCAGGTTTGATAAGGCGCTTGTGACAGAACTATTATGGGGGCAGTAGTTATTACTGGTGTTATCTAAAGAGTGATAGCTTATCAGTGTTGGACTTCGTTGAAAAAAGACACAGAGCTTTTGCTGGGCAGACTCAGACTCTGATTAGAAAGGATGGTGTTTTTCTACATTTGTAGCAACAGTGAGTGTTACAGTTAGGTGTAGCCGGTTCCACCACAGCACCACTGTGTTGTAATAGGACACCAAAACAAGTCTCTTGACCTCTCAGCGAGGCATGACGTGACACATTAGAACATAATACTAAATAATGGAAGGGGTCAGAAATGACTGTTAGATGTTTATGAGCAGTGAACACTTAAAACCATTGGTTATTATTATCATACCATAGTCTGTGATTGAGTCTATAATAAAGTTATGCCAGATTAGGACCCAGATCATAAGAGTAATGGTTGTTTATAATGTGTGAGTGACCGTTTTTCAGTGAATGTAAAGAGGACACATAAAGCTTTTCAAATACGTTTCAGTTTAAAAGGGAACAGCTTCGTTCAAGATTTCATAGATTGGGAACAAATACACCAAGATGCTGAATGCTCCAAGGCCTCAGTCTGTTGTTATTCTTTCCCCTAATACAGTACAGATCAGTCCATAAAACATCAACAGCAAAAACAAATAAATACCTTAACACTCAACAGTGTGTTCTGCTAAACATGTTCCAGTTCCTTGGTTTTTACAAATAAAATACATACAGTACTTGTTTATTTCTTTAGACAAACGCATATTGTGTTTTATAATATTTTCATATGTACATTTTCAGTAGTCTTTACAAAGATAGTATTTCAGCACGGTCAAAGGATTTGAAACCACAAGAGGGAACAGAGGTGCATTCGAGCAGCTAAAAAAAAACAATAAAAATAAAAAAATCAATCTTTTGGCTTGTAGGTCAGTGTGCTACAGTGTTCTTCTCTCGCCTGTATTGACTGATATCAGACCTGGGTCAAACAGTATTTGCAAATACTTTATGTTTGTTTTAGCTTTCTTAGGTGCCGGATGGTTGGTGTTTGCCCCATGGTACAATACAATGATGGGTAGAAAGTATGAAAATCTGAAAATCAACTTTCAAAATCAACAGTTTATTTCACACTATCTGAATTGTCCTGATGCGGTAAAAACAATTTTCAGACACTATTTGGCTCAGGTCTGATTGATATGCATAAAAAATTTGCTTCTCGTCAACGCATATACAATGACATTAACAATCTAATCCAAGAATTTGTTTGCGAATGCCATTGTACATCACATCCAATTGATATTTGAATCACAAGTCACAATTTGGTTTTCCTTGGTTTACATTGTCTTACTAAACTGTGATGATTATGTCGACTGCCTTGGTGTTCATATCCTTTCCTAATCCATGTGAGTTATTGTTAAAGTTCTCACTTCTCTCTTCAGTCAGCTCTTAAAAACAGTTTCCCGTTCAGTGGCTCTCTTAACTAATAAATCCCACTGGCTTCTAAAAGCTTGATGTGCAGCTGCAGTCATGATGTAGATGATGCCTCTGGCCTTAAAGGTGCAATGTGTCATATTTCTGCTTGAAACGTCATGTGACTAGTAAATATCAGCAGGGGTTGCTGAGTGGTAGTGAGTGAAACAAAGTAAACTCACGGCGCACATGCTGCAGAGATTTCTGCATTCAAAAACACAGGAGCGGGCCGAGGCTGTGTTTTTGTTGTTGTTTGAAGGCCCTCCTCTCTCCTACCACAGTGCTGTACCCTTCCATGCCCCTCCAAACACTTGGCTCGCACTCACAGTCCTCCATGAACGATGCCACAATTTGTTAGCCTGGGAGCTAGCTAGCGTTAGCATATCTGGGTGTTTTACCTTTTGTTTGTTATTCTATCTTGACTAGTTAGCCTTCTAGCTGACCAATAGCAATAACAAGCGGTTTCTAAATACGCCATTACTGAATATGGTGGCTAACCTCGCTAAAAAAATTCCTACGTTTTCTAATCCATGATTTTGCTATTTTGCTCAACATTAGCCTTAGTTACATGCTACCAACGCCTCCACGCAGCTGGAGAGAACGTCAGGCCAAGGTCCGTTAAGAAAGTCATGCTGAGTCATGTTTTATGATGGATGTTATTTTGCCGATAAGCAAAAATAAACATGAAACCACCAAATTGTTTGAATGGAGTTTGGCATGAGTTTCTCCTCCCTAAATGTACCACATAATGAATTTATGAACTCGCTACCTACGTCATTATACACTACCTAGACATCTAACTTATTAGTACTAAAAATACAACTCTCACAATAATGTAATAGCTTTGCGGTTTATCTTGCTTGATACTACCTTGGCACTTGCCATCGTTAGCTTGTTTACAGTGCTGCTTGTGCTGGGTATCCGCTACTTTCTATTTGAATTTGTCGTGCTTGCCGGGAGGGAAACGGAGGGGAGAGAGCCGGCATGTGCTTGAAGGGGCCAAGCCGTCTGTCTGTTTTAATTTGATAGAGGCCACCATTGAGGCAGAAAATACACATGGTACCTTTAACACCTCTCATAGAAACTGAAAGAAAGCCTGTCTAGCCAATTCAGGAAAGGGTTGATCTCTGCCACAATCTACCCCACTGTGCTGCACATTTAAATAGTCCAAACAGTGGACTTCATGCGTGCTGTTACGGAGTGTTCTCCATATTGTTCCAGTGTATGTGTAAGAAGCTTTGTAAAGCATGCTAACGCTAACCCTGCTAAATGATGTCAGCTTGCCACAGGGATGACCCTTCGGATTGAAATTATGAGGATAAAAACCCCACATGGCTAAGCTTTTTACCCACAACATAGTGCAAGATTGCATTAATACCCAGACTTAAGGCTCAATATCGATATGCACTTGCACACCACACAGAATTCAGTGTATTTCATGGCTATGCTTCATATTGGTAGAAAAGGCATGAGATGAAGAAGAATAGCATGAATGAATCGTTGCATTGGCCATTCTTGCAGTCTGTGTGACACACTGGTGCACAGCCTAGTCTAATTGCATAAAGGCATACCACTATATAGACCCTTAAACACAGAGCAGGCAAGACATTCACTCCCTTACTCCAGGCTGGATGATAAAAGGTAATTCTACCGGGAACTCTGGCCTGGATATATTGCATACTTAAACCAGAGGTTAAACCCCTCTGAAAAACCCACCAGCCAAACTATTGATTTTTTTTCTCTCTGGTTTCACACATACAGAAGCATACAGAGCAGAGACAGAGACTAAAGCAATCAAGCACACTGATTTTCAACATTCACCTGGTAAAACTAGCAAGTACTCCAGATTATAGCAACAATAGAGCGGCACAGTTTTATTTGAAGACGTTCGTTCTTTCTTGGCTGTCCTCAATCGGACCCACAGTGTAAGGTGTGTCATCCAAACCCAGTCATGAAGAAGAAAAGCAGAGAAGAGAAGAGAGGCGCGTTACTTTTATGGTCAAGCAGGTTTTTTTTGACATGGACACAGCCAGTGGGGTGGCAAAAAACCTGCTGGTCAAATCACTCATGTCTGTTTGTAAAACGAACGGATTAGAAGCAAATCCCAAAGAGAAAATTTCAGCGCTGTTCATGTAATCTCATTAACTTTAAGATTGAGAGAGCCAGGAACAAACGGATGCTCTCCATACCTCTTATTGATCAACCAGCCAAACAAGCAAACGGCCAGTGAGGTACCAGGAAATGGTTTCACTCCCTGACCTGTCTCTGCCACAAGTAAAGTAAGCAAGAACTTCTTCAGGACAGAACTTCTCATAGGATGGTAGCTAATCTCCCCGTTTCTATAGTGTGAAACAGCTTGATGTACAAGTGCATCTCTCTGGGCAGGACACTAGTCCTCTGTCAAAGGAAGGCTTCCTCATAAATAAAGGTTTACTTATAAATCACATTGCTATTACTCTAATGTTCAGGCAGAGGATGCTGCGATGGCTCTATAAGCCCCCTCACTACCAGGGCCAGATATCAGGAAAACCATACCTCTCTGTATCATATTGGTATAACCTCTTTGTCTGTAACAGTATCAATACAGATTGGACAGTATTAAAAACAACCGGTAACGGATTTAAGTACTGGAACTGGTAACTGTATGAAAAAAGTTCCAACAATACCAAGCCCTTTTCGCCATCACCCCGAGTCTATAAGGTAACACAGGGGTTCGGCCATCTTGGTGAGGTCAGCGAGCCGGCGGTGTGGTCAGGAGGTCGCTAACAGTAGAGGGACATCCTACTCCGCCGCATGGCCTCGCTGATCAGGTAGGCCGGGCTGATCTCCGGTTCTTCTGTCATCACCACAATGTTCTGCCACTCTCCGCACTGGTTGGATTTCTTGATGGTATCCACCACGCAAAGAGCATAAAGGCAGTCCTCAAAGGTGGCGGCCATCGTCAGAGGCCTCCCGTCCCACGTCCGCCGGTCGTCCTGGTCCTGAAAGGCCTGCCGCACCGCCTGGATCATGCGGATCGTCCCGGTGAGGTACGGGGACGGGATGTCGCTGAAGGCCTTCTCTGGTAAGGAGGCGTTCTCAAGAGGCGTGGTGTCTTTAAGTAGGAGCTCCGGCCCACCGCCGCTGCCCCCGCCCCCGCTGTTCTTCTGTCCGTACAGGTCCGTCCCGGTGACCGTCAACCTCCCGACCGTCCCGACGACGATCACCTCCTGCCGAAACTCTCCGGGCACGTTGAAGTTGAGCGTGACGGTGCAGCAGGCGCCTCCCTCCAGCACCATCTGAAACGTGCAGAAGTCGTCGCTGGTGATCTGACGGATGCCCCGGATGTGATCCGTCTGCTTGACGAAGGTCTTGAGGAAGCCGTGGACCTTCGCCGCCCGCTGGCCCGTCAGGAACGTCAGCAGGTCGATGATGTAACTGCCCACCGAGTGCAAGCCGCCGCCCCCCATCAGGTCATCGCAGCTCCAGTTGTATTTCTTCCCCAGTAGACTGCCGCTGTGGACCTTTAAGGCAGAGAGGAGAAAGCTTGATTGAATTGATTCTGCAACACTGGTGCTGTTCTGTAGCTGAACCTGACCTCTGACCTCAACCAAAAAGAGAATTTCCCTACAGTGATCATTATAGTGTGACATTTCTGTTATACCTGGGCCTCACAGACCAGAAGCTCCCCGACGTATCCTTCCTCTAACAGCTCCTTCATTCGAACGAAGGCCGGCAAGAAACGTAGCACATTACCCATGATGCTCAGCAACTTGGGGTAGTACTGGGCTGCTGACATCATTCGGAAGGCGTCCAGGGGCGTGGCGGTCCGGTCGCAGATGACATTCTTGCCAATACCTTTAGAGAGAGGAGAGAGAGAGTTCAGATTGAGCCCTGTGACCTTGTACTGTTTTCGATGGATGATCTCTTGTTTTGACAGTATTGTCATCGTCCACATTGACAATGTTAACTTATCTTGAAGACAAGAGGGAGGGAGGGAGAGTGTGTGGGTAGCAACAGAAGAAACACAGAGAAAGGGAGAAATAGTGTGGTCAGTGTTAGCAACACTCTCAGACATAATATCCTCTTGAGCATGAAAACATCCCCTGAAGAAACAATGCAGCGCTGCCAAATCTGGCAACTCCCAAAATAGCTGACTCAAGAATTCCTAAACTTTCTGGGCTTTTTCCTTGGAGTCATCATGAGACCTTCATAACAAAGGGGATTGTTGCAATAAGACACAATATACAATGTATTATATGTATATATCCACAGGCCTATAAAAATCTCCTATTTAAATAAAAGTTAATGAAATATTACAGAGAAGCCTTGTTGACACTGCTGCTACACTCCAAAGATATGAAGCAGTTTAATATCGACATTACAGTGGACCCATTCAAATCCCACAACAGTAGGGCTGCACAAGTAATCATAGATAATTGTATATTGCAATTTTATGTTTCCACGATTACTATTTGTGTAATTTAGTGATATTTAAGTGTTATATTTTCAATTCCCCTGACAGTCTTGGTGTGATATGTCAAGTGCTTCCATTACGCTTGACCAATCACAACCCATACATTTGCAACGTGTAGCCATGTGACCAAAAGGAAGGTTAAGATGGAGACGCATGCAGAGAAACCTCAAATAGAGCGTCTTTGGAAAAACGTAGTGACGAGTAAAGTGGAAAAGAATGCATCGGCCCAACATTAGAGAGGAAAATCCTCCTCCTGAGTCTGAACGTGGAAATGTTTAAGTTCCTAAAAGTGGAGCATCCTGTCATATGGAGATACTTCGATACTAATTAAGGACCATAATAAGAATAACAGCAAGAGCAGCAAGAGCGAAAACAAGAGTTTCTAGCGGCTGCTACTATGAAAAAAAAATGAAAAAGTGAAAATATATGTTAAGGTATAAAAGTGCAATAAAATAATTTTGTTTCCTTAAACATGAAATCGTGATTAATAATTATGATCACAATATAGAGCAAAATAATCAGAATTTGCCATAACCATGCAGCCCTATGTAATGGGTACACTGCTATGCATTGTGTCCTCATATGTCCTCACATGTTATTTCATGCGTCTGTCCACAAAGATATCTCCACAACCAGACAATATGGAACCTTAAAACAATAACCAGAACGCTCAGTCCCGCCAGGGGAAAAATGAATCCCTGATTTTCATTTAGAAGGGCTTTAGTGTTGGCAGGCTTGCAAGGCGTTGCAGTCCTGACTGCCTTGCTCTAATTGAAGACTGCGCTGCTCAGAGACTTGGAGACAGGCTTCGCTGGCATTACCAGAGGCCTGACAGAAGGTTGAGAGAGGAGAGGAGTGTAGAAGGTAGAGGAGGAGAGGGGAGGAGAGAAGAGGAGGCTGGGGAGGGGAGAGAGCCTGTAGGCACTTCAAGGAACCTCATTAAAATCAATGCTTTAATTCCAACACATCAAAAAGGTCCAGTGGTGCCGGGATAACGTCATTACTAAGAGAAAAGGTTAACCAGTAATGCAGTGAGAGACAGACAGAGAAACAGCCACTTCCATTATGGTATTTCCTTTTTACTGGATAGTACAGTGGAAAGAGACAGATGGATGGAGAGAGAGAATGGATGACATGCAGCACAGATCATAAGCTGGAGTTGAACCTGAACCTTCAATGTCACAAGTACATGGTTTGAGTCTTAGGATGCCATGAGAGAGAGGGGGAGAAGCCACAACACAAAAGAAAATTAGAGACCTCAAAGGGAAGGAGCGTAATGTTAACGACATGCAAACACGCCTCGGTTAATTTTACAGCATCGCGAGGAAGACGCCGAGCTTTTCAGGCCGGCCTGACCGCGTCATGAGACAGGCTGACCCATTAACACAGAGTTACTAATAGCTCATGACACCATTTCGCCCAAGGACACATACAGCAGCATTTATAACCCCAAGCAATTTCATTACTGCTTCCACAACTGCAGACCAAGGGTATACATTGAATCATAGCACATAATGGATTTGTGGAGTCAAGGACATCAACTTTGGTCAGACTGATGCTCTAGCTTTAAGCAGACACTATGATAGATTTTCTCAATACAGCATGCTTCTTTAAAAAGGAGAAAACAGTGTGCTGTATGTATGAGAATGATCCTTGATCCACAAAACAATACTACCAGTGTCTGCATTTAACTGGATTGTAATTGGATTGTAAAAAGAAAATGATGATGGCGTGGAGCCAGAAGGGTGTAACTGGCATTTTGGGCCAAAATGTGATCTATATATCAGCTAAAAGCTCTCAGGTAGACCTATTTAGTAGTGTCAGTATGTCTATTTCTTTATTTGTGTATTATGACATTAACATTATCACATTACAACAGCTGATCAAAGTTATGTCCACTTTTTTGTTTTGCCACTCCTGTAAAGGTTGCAAAAACCTACTTATGCCCCTATGGCTCCAAACCCTCGATAAGTAAACCTCCCAGTTGTGTCAGGCTTTTACTACATTCTCAAAGGATGATTCTTTATTCTGACCAATGTGACACTGAGATGTTCTCTGCATGACAGTAGTTAAATTGCCAGTCAGAGCACAACACAACGCTCAGGCCAAAACTTCAAATGGACAAACATCACATGGAAATAGCAGAAATTATCCACTAACCCCCCCCCCACCCCCGCCAAGTGACGCCACGTGAGTCGTCTGGACAGTTTTGCCCCTGTGAACTCAACTCACAATGTCCGCTAATTGCTCTGGTCACACACAGTCAGCAGGGAGTGAGACAAAATAGCCCAAAACACTAAGTGTATGCCCACATATATGAGCTGCCCTCTACTCACACTGTCCTTGAGCCCCTGATGTGTGAAAAGCAACATGACGCCTCACTTCCAGTTGTGGGGCGGGGGGGGACTTTTTTGGAAATGAAACTTCCCATGCTAATCTGCCATTAGCTCCAATCGGCTAGGCCTGGCCAAGCCAGGAAATTAATCCCTCTGACCCAGTTCTGAGGAGCGCCACGGGAGCCCCCACCCACCACCCAGCCCCTGCAGACAAAACCAAGCCACAACAGTGCACCCCCTCCCCTTCCTTTTGGCTGTGCCACACACACACACACATAAATATTGGAAAGATGCATAGCCCCGGGTCAGGCCCTTCTGGGTAAATGCTAAACACTCTTGACTGATTAACATCTTGGCACTCATACTGAGTTTGATGGCTTGACAGGACAATAGCTCAGCTAGCTACTAAAATGCTTAGCAGCAGATTACACTCACACACAGCAACATAACATAACATAACATAACATAACAATAACTATAACAACATAACATAATATCTGCTTTGTTCAATCTCAAGAACATATAAAAAAAGGATGAAAAGGGCTAAATAGACACTGAAGATAATGAGGCTTTTCATCCAGTGTTATGCTAACCCAGGTTGTACTGACACACTGACTGTACTGCCTCTCCTGCCAGGCTCTCACTGTGACCTTTACAGAGACACAAACAGATCCTCTACAGACCAACAATGACCTTTAACCCCCCCACTCTGAAAGGTCGAGGCTGGCTTAGACAGCAGGTCAGCCTGTGGAGTCATCACAGATACTCAGCAACAGCCTACCTGAGAGGGGATGTAGTGTGTGTGTGTGTGTGTGTGTGTGTGTGTGTGTGTCCAATAGATGATGGAAGCACCTTAAAGCAAGGTCAAATCACAATAGCTGCTGCAGTAAACCAACAGCAAAAGTGAAGTGATATCTAATACTGCAGTAAAGCTACAGAAGAGAGGTGAAGTTGCATTAGATACTACAGTAGACCAAAAGCAGAGGTGAAGTGACATTAGATACTGCAGTAGGATACACCTCTATTAAAGGCAGAACAACAGTAGAGAGGTGAAGAACAAGACATTGACAGAAATGGATGCTGTGAGAAAAGGGGATGAGAGATCATGAAGGAAGAGAGAAAATGAGGGATAAACTGAGACTGTGCAGTGTAAAATGAAAGTAAGTAAAAATATCTCTGTAGGATATAGGAGTATGAAGAAAAACAGAATGAATTGATGGCATATGAATGATGCGCAAAATGTGCGTCGTATTCAAGTCAACAGCAGGCCATACGGATTTTGAACTGGGGGGAATGATGCATCTCACCATTGTCTTCTGGTATATTCAAAATTACACTAACTGGCCTAAGGGGGGCGCTACAATTACAGGTCAGACCAAGGTGACATATTGCAACAGAATTGTCATATGTTTATGTGTTGTGGTTAAACAAAAACAACAACACTGTCTTTGCCTTTATCAAGCTGTTGGGGTGATTTTCCAGCAGTGGGGGTCAAGTGCCTCAGCATGAATAACAAGTGCAGTCCATGTTATCCAGAGACCAGGGTTAGCGGTTATAGCCATCGCTCACACTGGGGGCTGGTGTTAGTGAAATAGCTGCAGTAACTGGGTGATAGCTGGGGTGAAGTGGGGCTCAACTCACAGGTAACGTTCCTGGCCCAGTGGGAGGCCAGTAATGGAGCAGAAAAAGCCTCTGGCATAGCAGCTCAGTCCCTCAGCATCAATAATGCATATACATATCTAACCTAGAGACTTCAAAGAGCCCACCGAGAGAGAGAGAGGGAGAGAGAGAGAGAGAGAGAGGGAGAGAGAGAGAGGGGGAGAGGGAGAGAGAGAGAGAGGGAGGGAGAGAGAGAGAGAGAGAGAGAGAGAGAGGGTGGGAAAGACAGAGAGAGAGATAGAGGGAGAGAGAGAGAGGGAGAGAGAGAGAGTGTGAGTGAGTGAGTGAGTGAGTGAGTGAGTGAGTGAGTGAGTGAGAGAGAGAGATAGATAGATAGATCCTTCAGAAAAAGAACTATAGTAATCTATAATATGTTATAGGATATTATACAAGTATCACTGCAAAGGTTCCTATGGGCATATTATAATGATACCATAAAAGAAAAAATACCATTTAGTACAACAGGGTCACATAAACTCACTGTGAAGTACCACAGACGCTATGCAGGCAAGTCCCTGGGAATATTATGGGAATATTATAGCAATATTACCAGCATAGTGATACCATAGGAGATAAAAAATACCATTAAATACTATAAGGAAACTCATTATTGTGTGCCACAGACATACTATAAGTCCCTACAGGAATATTATAGTGATAACATAGGAAATAAAAATGCCATCAAGTACCGCAAGATCACTATAAACTTACTATTGAGTGCCACAGACACACTACAGTTCCTTCTGATTTCATAGTGAAACTAGTTATTTTTGAAGGAAGATAAAGAAATAGAGAGAACAAATAGCAGCATGGAGTATCTCATCCACGGTGCAGGGCAACAGACAGGCACTTTGCAGAGCAGGTGGTACCCTACCACAGTTCCTGTACATGGCTCTTTGATTTCCGTGCTGAGGTGAAGCGCTGCCCTCAGCAGCAGTGAATGGTGGTAGACCGCCCTGCGTGCCTTCAGGTGTCTTTGATGTGCAGAGCTCTGACATGCTGTCAGACAGAATCCACTAACCTCGCTGACTGAAACCACATCCCGCCGTTTCAGAGACCTGAGGCCCACAACTCCTCAAACAGAAGGCGACGTTCCTATCATAGCTAAGTGTACGCTGACTCTGTTATCCCTTTCACATTATTCTGGTGGAGGTAAGTAAGTAGAAATGGGGGAGAGAGACAGAAAATGAGAGAGAGAGAGAGAGAGAGAGAGAGAGAGAGAGAGAGAGAGAGAGAGAGGCATTATAATTAATTGAATGGAACAGAATTGAATTAAATTACTGAATGTTTATTAAAGGTGTTCCATGTAACATGTTGACATCAATAAATCATTACCATATTAAGTTTGAGACATTAGTTTAATTACTGTGAAGATTGGCAGCCTCTACACTGCATTTTATATTCAGTGCCACCAGGTCAAATTTGGCAGGAAATCTGAATTGGGAGTTTGATTGATGGAAAAATCACATCTTCAATTATCACCTATCATCCTTCTTCTCATTCTTCAAATCAAATGGAGCGACGCCAGGAAGGGAAACAGGTGCCAAGTAGCAACATCCTGGGTTTATGGGAAATGTAGTCTTACTTTTGAGAAACACAAGCATTAACGATACTACTGATGTGAGATAGAGGCTATCAATCATCTCGACCATGGTCTCATTTTTTTTACAGTGATTATATCAAGGTATCACAATTGATATGACAATGATGTATTGATGTTTAAAAAAGCTACACAGAGCACCTTTAATATTTATAGCTGATAACAGTGATATTTACTAATTTTTGTTTAATTGCACTAGTCATCTGTTACTGTGATATTGCCTTACTTGATGCTATATTGCTTTAGCAACATAGGTTTCTTTCCCATCATGCCAGTAAATCATATTTGAATTTGAATTAAATTGTCAGACTCTCTCGCCTTCAATAGACACCTGTCTAGCTTATCTTTCTCCTAAAACACCAGCAGGACGAACTGGTTACACCTCTTTAAAGGAAAAGGGAGACAGGGAGACAGACAGACAGACGGAGAGAAATTAACAGAGAGAGGGAGAAAGAGAAACAGAGACAAAGAAAGGGCAAGAGAGAGCAGCTGCATCATTATGGGTGAAGGCCAGCTCTCTCTCCTCTCGGCTCGCTGCCACAGAAATCACCTGAGCCTTGCTGCATGGCTGCACTATATTCTAATGAACACCAATCTCCACTGCACCAGATACACAGAGCACGGCCTTGGAAGGGGCAAGATAAGGCTTGGAGTGAGTGTGTGTGTCAGAGGGGAATTAATGATGGTGATGCACACACATCCACGCATGAACACCATCAAATGCACAAGGTATTGTGCACACACACCTCTAATGACTGTGCACAGAAGCAGCAATGCTAAGGAAGGAAGGAAAGACGGGAAGTGCCGGCTATACAGGCAGGTCAGGCCAGGGTGAAGCGAGGGCGCAGCTGACAGCTGAGCTACAGTACGTAGAATGTAATTACTCATTGTTTATTGTTGTACATTTTATCATTATGAATGGAAATACACCTTGGCAACAGTGATCTTTTTCCACCCACTTCAATTCATCTGACTTGATTCATAGATTGAGTAACGGCAGTCACCATTTTGGCTTGTGAGCCCCTAAAAGGGATGACTACAAACTATTTCTTGTATTATTTTGTATCTTTTTTCTTAATTTTTTAAGGAGAAATGGCAGGCAACCTTCTTTCAGTTTAACAGATTGTCAGCTAATTGACAAAAAACAAGGGGAAAAGCAATATGTGTAAAGCCAGCATACACCACCATACATTAGTGTGTCACATTTAACACGGTGGAACCAACTCTCCCCTCTTGTTTCTATGGGAAACCGTCCTGAATGCTCACATGCGCATAAAGAACAGCGCTAAGGCACGGAGATCACGCATTTCAAAGCTGCAATTGGGTGAAATTCCTCTTCAGTGCGGCCCCTATGGCAACAGCTGGACTGAGAAAGCACCACAGAGGGAGAAAACCAGGTGGATTAACAAGGATGGCAGACGCATCACTCTGACAGCCCGCACAATAGGCTCTCCACTCGAGGATGCCATAAATAGACGAGCCAGGGAAAACCGGTCGGTGGTGATCCCGGTGATAGCCATCTGCGATGCTGTCACATGCACGTGCTTCTGCAAGGCGAGGGTCAGGAGGAGGAGGAGGAGGAGGAGGAGGAGGAGGAGGCGGCGGGCTGAGGGACGATCTGGGAGACGCCCTTTACATTCCTACACACTGTGGAGAAGTATCTGGAAGTGGAGTTTGGGGAGACGTGAAGTGATGATTCTTAATATATGAAAGTACTGAATCCCTGTGTTAAAAAGTAAGTAGTAGAGAATCATGATAATATCACACTGGGAGCTCTCTGGCGACTACATGTGACTACAATAACAGCAACATTCCTGAGGTCCCTGTTGATTTCCACCATTCTCACTGACAACTCAACACATGTACAGTAAAACATATGAGCGCCGTGGAATATTCACTTATGCACGGCCACAGCAAATCTGTACACAAACTCATTGACTCTCATTGAGGTTCAAGGCATCGTGGTCGGATGTAGACTGTATAGGGAAGAGCAGAACAGTACATTCATTCAGTCACTTAACTGCCTGTCTGCTTTAGAAAACAGTCTCTGTGTGTGTGTGTGTGTGTGCACGCGTCTACACATGCATCCATCTTTCCAGCTATCTTGCAGAGAATATGATCGCTTTATACAGCCTAAAAATGTAACAAATAATCTAGAAAATGTGCGTGTGTGTGTGTGTGTTAGGGTTGGGCGATATGTCATGTGAACATAGCGAAAATTAGCATCACGGGCTAGAAGTTGACTCTGTCGCTGTGAGATCAGGCAGCGACACACACATTGCACTGCTACATTCACAGCTTTACTGCTAACTTCATACTCTCTGCTCCAGTCGCCACTGGCGTGTGTGTGACCTCGCCGTCACACACACGCATATATTTATGTTATATATAACTGGTTCTTCGCATCACGTCGGAAATCAAGTGTGTTTATGTTTATGGTTGTACTAAACGCCACTCTGGAAGGCGGAGTGAAAAGGCAACTGTCATAGAGAGGGTGGAGTCGTGATGTCGTTTAAATACGGGATAATGGCGCCCAACTCCAACTGCCAGTTCCTATTCGCGCACGCTTTGAATTGCGCTTTACAGGTTAATTATTTACCATTAACTTAGACCATTAAATTAGCAAAATAAAATGTCAAAAATCGCCCAAAAAATCGCCCAAAAAAATCAACCGGCGATGGACTCAGCCAATCGCCGATAGCCGATATATTCGTCCTATCGCCCAACCCCAGTGTGTGTGTGTGTGTGCTGAGGTGTGTGCATGATTACACGCATGCATAATACGTGCGTGGTGGTGCTGTGACCACACAAAGGGGAGTGAGTGGGCCTGAAAGATCAGAGAGCGTCATCCACCACTGAACCACTGGAAAAGTAATTAGCTTTGTCTATTAAGCCTATGGAGGCGGAAACGTTCTGAAAATCACACAGACACACAGACACACACACACACACACACACACACACACACAACCGCGCGATAAGGGTGTAATCAGCCAAGACATTTCCAAATGTTCAAAGAAACACTATCCTTGCAGATAGGAGAGACCGGGCTGCTTTGTGCGGTCTGGCTGATAACAAAAGCCAAAATATTCTCAAGTTTGATTGACAGAGGGTCCAGTGGAAAAAGACACTTGAGCAGCAAATGGCCTTGGAAGGGAATCGTTTTCTCCACACAGAAGGATGTTAGCTCTCTCCAATGGAAGAGGAAAAGGCAAAACATGTAATATTTAAGTCTCTATTAGTAATGGAACATTAGTTATGGACTAAGGCTGAGGTGTAACCGCCATGCCAAGCAGAGCTGGGTTTAATTCACACTCACTTCAATCAATACAGGATGAAGATTTTCCTGAAAATGGATTATCGTTTCTGTTTACATTGTGTATTGATTGATTTGATAGTAAATGGTTAAAATAAGGTAATAAGGTGTGTTGATTTAAAGCAATAGTGAACTGAAAGTGAACTGAACCTTGCATTGACAACAATCTCACATTCATATAAAATCAAGTTCATGATGAATCAAATCTGTGATGTATGACAGTAGATCACATGCAGTATTTCACAACAAAAAGACATGGACAGTATGCACATCAGCTGACCTGGGAGGCAACAAGGACAGAGGAGCAGACACCCAGAGACCCAGAGAAACAGGCCCGGCTCTTCTTTCTGCTGATTATCCCAAATGAAATTTCGCTTAAAGCAATTACAAAGCGAGGAAGAGGAAGAGGAGGGAGGGAGGGAGCGGCAGACACGGGGAACCAGACATCCTTACGAGCGTATAGCTTTCTTGCCGGATGTTAAATCAAAGAAAACAAGCTTCCTGCTGACTAATTTGCCCTTACTGTGTGACTGGCATGCGCGCTCAGTCTGAAATTTGCATGTAAATAGCAACCTTGATAGCAGTGATGGATGAACACATCTCTACAGGCAGAGTGGTGTTTGTCTTTCCTGCAGCTGAAACAAAAGAACTGAAAAGTTGCCTCTCTGGATAGCAGAGGGAAAGGGACAAACTGCTTTACTTTTTCCATTTTATTTAGGAACATACACGCAATGTAAAAAAAATGGATTTTGAGATGCAACCCCTTTTCTTCAATCCATGTTTCAATTGTTTCCTCCCATTCATTTAAACCTCACCTTCATGGTTGATGTTTATTTGGATTTAATGGGTTTTATTTGGGATTTAATTTGGATAATGGGAGGATTTAATGGGTAAAATCCAAGTGCTTCCAGCTTTCATCCAGATGTACCTGGTCAGTCTATTTCATAGAAAGAGGAATAGGTGACTATAGCGTGGAAAGACAATGGTATCAATAATTCATTGGTATTTGCTGTTAGATGAATTAAGGCATGGACTCACCTGTTGTGAAGTAAGGTAGTAAAGGTTTGAAAGCCGCCCTTTAGTCAAACACATTTAAATACAAACAGATACAGAGCTTTGACTCGAGACATTTAAGAGAGGTTTTGGTCAAAATGTTCACAAAGAAGTGTTTCCTTAAAATCGGCCATGTTCAAATTTAGTATTGACCATGTAATACAGGCTTCTTCAGTCCTAAGCAAGTGGTGTTTGACTGGTTTGACAGGAGAAAGTGGGGGGATGGACAGATCCACATGCAATTAATCAAACAACAGATCCTGCATCCAAACATTTTGCATTTAGGTGAGTGTGTCTGTATTGTTGCTCCTGGTCCATTAGTACACAGTGGATCCTGCAAGTATGAATGATGAAGCGCATTAGTCTCACTTAACCGGCTTTCCCCCTCAGCTAATGCTCATGAGTTGCAAGGAGTTTAGCATTCCTAAATGTGTTAAAGTGCTGCCATTAACCCCTGCACCAGACTGGCTGGCTGGCTACTACAGAGATGGAGAGTAACCAAAGGAGTGGCTTCAGCACGGCGTGGCCACATGTTTCCTAATGCATGCACTAAAAGCACATGTTAAAAAGCAAGGAGTGGCGTTAATGATGGGTGAGTGCGCACAGCAGGCTGTGTGTCAGTACAGCCACACTGCACATGATAATACACTAAGATACACTAGAGAGGCCAAACCGCAGTCAGTTGATTTCAGCTTTCAAAATGTTCCTCCCTGACTTTTCCTAGACCCACTTTCTGTTCAAACCAGTTTTGTTAGATTTTCAAAAGCATGCAAGGAAAGTAGTAGTTATAACTATATTTACCCGCTTTAGTTTATGGCTTCTTGAAATTCTAATAGACCCCAAAAACCAGTAGCAAAGGTTGCAATATCACTCTTGCCGAAGAAACAAAAATGCTGTATATCTTAACCTAAACATCACCATTTAGCTGCTGTGGCAGTTCCTATCAGTGTTACCCTGCTGCTGTTTAAACACACCATATGCAAAAGGCCATTGTAGGTGTCTGTGTGTGATCAGGCCTCCACCTGCACCCCCACTGACCCTCCAGGGCCCAATTAACTGCTAACCGCCTCCTTCCTAATCACTCTCACACACACACTCAGCATCCTAATCAGCACATTTCCCCCCACAGCCTGTATGGTTACATGCACAACTGAGACAAATAAAACATGGCTGCCAAAGACAGAGCTGTCTGCCTCCACACAAAGAAGTCATTTATAATGCTTTTCATGCCATTTGCATTTTACAATCAGAATGGCCTTTATTTGCCTTGGTCAGGTACAGGTCAAACAGAAAAGACCTACCTGGCATAATTCATGTTTTTCTCCCTGTAATTGGCAAATTAAGATGCTTCAAGTAGCAATTCAGCCTGTTTTCATGCTAATGAATGCGTGGGGCTGGGACTTATTATATTGGTTTGCGTAAATTACCCATGCTTATTCCTGAGAACGCTCTCCAATTAATTAGCGTGGCAGAATAAATGTCAGACCATTATAGGCTACTGTGAATGGGGGCAAAATGATTGTCAGGGCCCACCAACGTGTGAGTAATTGGCCACAACACTGCTCACATGTCTGAGTAAACTTGCACTGAACAACAGCAACTGAGGCTGCCAGCTGTCATCAATAATATATAGGTAATTGACTCTTTGTCCCATAGAAATGGTGCCGTGACTGCTCTAATTTTCTGGTGACAGCCTTTGGCCACAGTAAGTTATACATCAAAACCAGCGGGGGAGGAAGCTCATAAATTATGCCGATACAAAGCAGCTCACAGGGACTATAGAATATAACAATGATCATTATCATAATTCATTTGACAACAATATATGTAGAGAGAACCGTAAAGGGGACGAGAGAGGAAAAGACATTGGTGAGTCCTGCTCCACCTTTCATTCTCCATCCTCCTCTCTATACTTCTCTACAGATCTGAATAAAGTAAAGACTAATGCAGAGGCAATAAAGGAAAGGAGCCGCCGTCATCCTCAATCAGAGGTGAGGAGTCGGCCATTCGGGACAAGTCAGGCTTTGAGAAACATGAAGTGAACTCGACCCGTCTTTTCTGGCAGCTTTTGTCGGGGGCCATGAAGGGCATCTTTCAGACGAGTGAATGAAGGAGGCGGCAGGAAGATGCTCTGAATGCTAATGCTGGATGCAGGCTCTAAACTAGTTACTGACCCCTTTAAGAGCATAAACACACACTCCGTTAATCTCCACCTCTTCCTTACGCACAGCCACGACACACACACACACACACTCAACCTCTGTAAAGAGCACATGACTTGCCACACGTGACCGTTCATTCAGTTCCTAATCGTATTACATCCATACTATGAGACGGCAGAGAACAGAGGAGGCAGAAAGAAAAAGAGGTATTCCACTTCATATTTGTAAACTTGATTTAACAATCTCAAAGTTCTGGACATAAGGTCAGACAACAGGTTAAATAATGTTAAATCAACAATAGGCCCCACTGGACATTTCCTACTAGTCCCTATCCAAAAGTAAGAAAAATGAAGGCACTCATCTGCTGATACAAAAGGCTACATCAATAAAAACATGATCAACGCGTATCGACCAGATCTGGTCTTCATCAGGATCAGGGTACAAATGAACATCAGTACCATACATACATACATATGTCTTCCTGTGATTGGATAATTGATGACGCAGTGGGCATGACTTTATACAGAGCAAAGGAAACATGCAATAGGCATGAACATTTTTATAGTTCCACTCAAGACATAGCCTAACCATAATGCAAATTACAAAGAGAATAGGAAGAAAAGAAGACAAAAACGTAATAAATCAAAAATCTGATATAGAGCCTTAAGCCTTAAAGAAGCCATAAATAAATCATATGCAACAGTGTAGACAAACAGCTCCTAAATAATTACAGAAAAGGGGAAAAAAATCAATGTCATCGTTCACACCGGGGATTTAAAATGTTGCCCACATCCAGTGTTTTATTCAATTCTCAAATTACTTAAATCACCAGGACTTGGGGCTCAACCCCCCGCTCCTCATACGCCTGACTGCACTTCCACAGTGAACAGCAGTGACAAGTGAACTGTGTCTTCATTGCGCCCGGGAGCAAATGTACCAGCGTGCGTCAGGCATGCCTCTCAGCTGCGAGCCCGTCCTCAAGAACTGACATCCACATGATATCTGCATACAGTCTTTACGAGAAAAAACACTCGTACAATGAGTTGACACTGTAATAAAAGACGGCAAGTGCTCATTAATAATCATTAAGGTCCTGAGGCGCGCGGGCAGCCGAGTGACTTCAGGCCCCAACTAACGGATGTAGACATCTTCATCGAGTCGGGGGCGAAGGCGAAGACGCTCCCTCCGAACAGCTGTGCGCCGGCTATTATGCGCCTCACTGTCAGGGCTTTTCTGGAGAGGACAGCTATAGATGAACTTCCCTATTTTATTCGGCGAAGAAGAGGGGGAGGAGGGAGGGAGAAAAAAAAAAAAAACACGACACAGATGCTTGGTTGAGGCGGGATTGTTGACATGGTGATGAACTCCCCCCCCTTCTCTCTGCCAGCAGGGTCAAGAGAGGAGGAGATGGATGGAGAGAAATGGAGGGGGGGGGGCAAGAGTGGAGAGACAGATTGAATTTGGAGACAAAATAGAAGAAAAAGAGTTTGCAATAAACATAGAAGGGAGGAGGAAAGCGCTACTGATGTCTTTATTTGGTAATTCAAAGAAAAGTGATACATATTTCACACTACTCCTCATCCACATTATACTTTAAAAGCAGTTAAGTTTAACACATAAAGGTCACAAGCTGATGTTCACTGGGGTCACTGATATCATAGCTAAAGGGAAAAAGTGTTTCCTGTCTGTCTAAACAGTCTTTGCTAGAAATGCAGCCCATTTAGAATGACTGGTGACTAGTGAGACATGGGACATAACAGTCTGACGTCTGAATCAGTAACAGTCTGAATCAGTAACATGAGGCTGAGATCAACATTGACGTTGCATGAATCATTCCAGATGACCTCCGACAACTGTTGACGCATCGCTACCTCTTGAGACAGCGTGATACTCTCTCTTTATCTCTATCTTCATGTTCTGCCACTATTGGATTGTCTGCTGTCTGCGTCCTAATTGATTTGGAGGAAAGAACTCATTGGATCAACTGCGGCCCGGTCGCAGCAGACAGGGCAGCAATACAAGGATTCATCTGTGTGTGTGTGTGTGGCGTCTCTGGGGTTCGAGATAAACAAGGTGAAAAATGCAAAGCACCCCTGCACCTTATCTTACCCAGATGCCCTGTGGTAATTCATCAGACGGCTCTCATTTGTGAGAAAACCGCTGTGGATGCCAGCAGACAGTTGTGGCCTGCATACATTTGAATAGCTGAGTAGATTAACCTTGCCCGCTACTGCATGCAAAATCACCTGTTTGCATGTGTCCATCCGCCACAGCCCCTACTGCTCTGACCTCAGCACTCATTATTCTACTGCCGCGGTGGATCCTTGCCATACGGATTGATCTCCGCTTCATTTCTGAGGTTCTCACTGCGTTTCTCAGGTTCTCACCGGGTTACATGCTGGCTTACCGATTAGTTGGCTGGCTGACTGACCGGCTGGCTTACTGACCTACTGGCTTTCGCTGGCTGGCTTGAACACTGGATTTGGGCGGCTGGTTGACATGCCTGGCATGTGATTTTTCCTCTTTTTAGGATATCAGTTCTTTTAAAAACAGAAGTATCATTGCTATACAAACAGAGACACGACCGTTTTCCTGCTCCTTCGTGTTCCTGATCACATCCCTGTGGCTGACTGACTGACCGGCTGGTTGAGTCACTGGGAGACGGCTGAGTGTTTATGCCTGTGCTTAGCCCTGCGCTGTGACTAAGCTCTGCATGAAAACAAGCTGGAATGCTCTTTGTGGCGAAAATAAGAACAAGAATGGGAGGAATATGAACCTTATGAAACATGACCAAACCAATAGGAAGTTAAAGAAATGGAGAGACGAGACAGGAAGGTGGGAACAAAACCTGCTGGCTAAGTATCTCATCCATTCATCCACCCCCTTGGACAGTCAGAGGTATACAAAGTAGAACAGATTGTATTCCACTTCTCATGCAGATGAGCAGAGAGAGAAAGAGAGAGAGAGAGAGAGAGAGAAAGAGTGGCAGGTTGGCTCACTCATGCCATTCTCTAGGTGAGGCTGCTCAACTCACCCCAGAACACACTCACAAGCAGATGAGATGACAGAGAAGCGTCCTTTTTGTCACACAAACACGCACTGTTTCCACCCGCCACACACACACACACACACAACAGGAAGTGAGACACACTACACTGCGGTATACCAAAACATCACTTCCTGTTACAGCTGTCCTACTTCTCTCAGTGAGCCTGTTCTCTTAAACAGCAGCATGCAAATCTTAACAGTCAGTGAAGAACGAAGTGATGATGGAATAATAACAATGTGAACAATTCTGTTTTCAGGACTAAAATCTCCCATCCTGTGTTGCATGTCCTCATCATTCCTGTCACTCTCCACTACCTGACAAAGCACAAAATTCCCTAAAAAGTAATACCTAAAGATTCAAGTCAATCCTAGAGGGAGAGCAAGGCCAGCCGTCATTTGATCAGAAGCCCCGACTGACGGTAACCTCGTCTCCCCGGTCCCGTATGTGCGGCTGCCTCTTGTCCCCTGTCCCCCATGGCCAATTAGGAAACACAGGCAGGTCTACTCCTGAACACTGGCACATAAAGGACATCTGAGCAGCCCTATTATGGAACAGGCTCACCTGGGGAATACGCAGGATAAATATCAGGAAAGGACAAAAAGAGGCCGAGTTCATGACACAAACACCCAGCTGTGTTCACTGGTAAGCCACTATACAGTAAGTGATCAGTGTTTGGGGCACTGCATGTAAAATACATATTGGGATGTAACATGAGAATACAACTAAAAGCATCCGTCTACTGTCTCTGGGTTACTGAGAATATTTCACAACTGATTTCCCCAACTGATCATGCAGGTATCTTTGTTTTGGCATGTCAGTGTTATCTCAGTAATGCACACACATACACACACACACACGCACACACACACACACACCCCAATTGCGAGTGGGTGCGTCTTAACAACTGTCTCATCCTGTCAAATATTTATGAGTGGGAAATGAGTGGGCATGATGGTTAATAAAGCTGCATGTGATAACATGAATAATAACCACTGATGAACAACAGCAACAAAGTTGACCAAAAACTAAGACTAACTCTAAAACTGAACACTAACTGGAGTGTATGATGAAGAAACCAAACTGAAGAAACTAAACTATCCTCCCTGCCTCCAAAATACCAGAAATAAAATATTCAAATTTTACTTTATTCAAAAGTCTTTCGGTCAAAGCAAAAGTAAGAGTGGAGTATAGATGAGAACCACAGTATCTAGAAATGAGTAAAAGCCACATCTGCCTTTGCTGACTCATACTAGGACTCCAAATGTGTGAACATGTGCCTTCCTCTTTTAACACGGAAATGAGGGTTAATGAGGTCAATGAAACATAAAACACTACAGCTTAAACTGAAATGAAAAAACAAAACTAAAATTAAATATTTCAGAAAAATAGTAACTAAGCTAAACCAGCAAACCATGTCTGAAATGTCACATCATTTTAAAAGCAACCTTACAATAAGATATTTGACAGTGTTTTACTTTTTCATATCCCATTGGCCAATTGAAAAGAGTCAGGTTGTTGTCAAGTTGTACATAAAATAAGATTCCAGTTAAAACAGTTCTTCATCCAAATGCATACAGATTGACCCAATAACAGAAAGCCATGTCAAATTTAATAACAGAAAATAGTTCCTCATCAAAAGCCTGCCCACTACCCCATCCTTCAAATGTAATAATAAAAATAGTTCCCCATTGAATGCCTGCCCCTCCTTTGGCCCCAGACTTAATAATACAATGTGGTTCCTCATCCAAAGCCCCCAACCCCACCCCAAGTCCAACACCGCAAAATAGTTCCTCATGGGTCTGTGCAGAATAAAGGCAGGACTCTAGTGGAAGTGGGGGTCTTCTACTCTCCCCTCTTCTTCAGGAATGCTCACTTCTCAGCCCCCCCCCCCCCCCCCCCCCCCCCCCCCCATCAGCCATTCATTTGACAGACAAAGCCAATTTCACAGGAAGACAAGCTCCTTTTTTTTATTCTTACTCGGTGTTTCTCGCCGTCTCTCTCTCTCCCTTCCACTCTCTCTCTCTCACACACTCATTCATACGCCGTCATTAGCATGTTAATGGGCGTCCAGGAGAACACGAACATGAACCAGTGGGAAGCAAACCGCCGACACTGAGAGAGAAGGCCTGGGAACGGCGCCATTCTTCTCCGTCGGCGGCATTCTCCTATAGGTGACGTTGAGTTGACGGGGTCGCCTTGTTGACTCGCCTGAACCAAAACCCAAAAGCCTTAATTCATCAGACTGACCAGCACAAAGGAAAGCGCACCGAAGAAAATATAGTTGCCAGGGCCATTCGTTCAGGTTTGGAAAGTCCTGTGAAGCCCAGTTGTATGAAGCCGGGGAAAACATAGCCTTGGGGTTAAAGTTTTTATCCGTCAGATTTGTCAGAAGCGGAAGGAAATTTGATTTAACCTTTATTTGACTTGCTCTTTTTAGCAATGGCCCGCTTTTGTTCAATGGACAAAATGTTACTGTTAAGACCATTCTGTTTCTTTCTTATGTAAAATCTTAGAAATCTCAGTCCTGTAAGTTCAAAAGGGCCGAGTGGTTTAGGCAAAGAGGTTTTAGCTTCATAAAAAGGACATTTTTTAACACATAACACATATTAATTTGGCCTAATCTGAGCGCCGCTAGAAAAACTGAACTCTCACCTACAAATGTCACACCCAGGAAAGTTCCCTGAAAATGACTGATATCTAATTTTACTCCCAAAACAGCTGACTACAGAACCATTTTCTAATCTCTGCCCGCACGCTAGGAAGAGCGTCACGCAATCGGCGAATTCGGGTCAACTGGCCCTTTAAGTTCAGCTGGGCCACCGAGGCGCTTCATCGCCGGTCGGAAGTGCGGTTGCATAAGAGCGTCAGCGGTGGGAACATGCATTTATGATGACGCCCGCTTGCCCTTTGCAGCGAGGTTATAAATAGCGCTGCGCCTTTGGGTGGCCCTCCGGAGCAGGTGCCTGAGAGCTCATCACAGTGCTAACAAACAGACAGCACAATTCAATGCATATCAATTAAAAAAACGAGTCTGGTTTATAAGTTAATGCGTGCAAATTTCATTATGTTGGTTACTGTAACCCTCAGAAACTCTTATCCAGATTATGAGAAACCTGAATAAATAAAAGATACCTGTTATATACACATATCCACCAGAATACTTAATCAGGCAAGACACTTTGTTCTGTTCACTGCTGGTTTTTACAGTCTGGGTGAGTCATAATGAGTCAGTTACCATAGTCATAATATTTGGCTTATTCATATATACAGGGATACTGATGAATCGCATGCACAAATACATATAAAACCCCCCAAACTGCACCTTAACTGGGATAGAAGCTACAACCCTTGTAATCACATTCATTTCTGATGACCACCCACTGGCCTTTGCAGAGGAGGATGACTTCAGTGCACCATGAGACGTGCGACAGCTCATCACAGGGGGTTTCCATTAGGGTGGAAGTAAACTACAGGATTTCATAAACCAATTCAAAGGCTCCATGACGGCCGAGCTGTCAAGATACAGTCATGCCGAGGAATTATCAACCTCACCGTCTTTGAGGTCTTAATCCAATTTTTCGCCTTAATCCAATTTATCTTGTCACTGCCTTCTCTGATATCATCTTCTGTGTGAAATCACCAAATTAATAAACTAATCTGGGCGACATCCTGTAGTGTGGCAGCCAGTCTCAAGGCAACTTTACGAAGCAATTGGAAATGGGTAATATTGCCTTTGGTGGGAGAGTTTGTGGGCTATATCGAACAAAAATATAAGGGGAAAACAACATTGTTAAACGTTTGTTTCTTGTAACACATTAATATCAGGGATGTGAGTTTTCATTTTCAGAATCTCAAGCTTTTGCACATGAAACTCCCATTTATTTCTAAAGGGGGATACTGTTCCCCTGTTTCTTTGTCCCACTTTCCTATGTTCCAATCCTGATCACACCCCTGTAATATGTACCGTTAGCGATCATAATTACCCAAATCGCCCATCTACGTTGCTTCAAAATATTATCTGTGTGTGTGATGACCGTTAGATGCTATTCTTAGACGGCTGGTCCAGTCAGCAGGGATGAGGAAGCGTCTGGCTGTGCGGCTCAGTGCACGCTGACCTGATACCTGATAGCTTCTACCACTGATATCAGAGAGAGAGAGAGAGAGAGAGCGAGAGAGAGAGAGAGAGAGAGAGAGAGAGAGAGATCAGATTAATTTTAGCCTTAGGAAGCCTGTAAGGAAGCCTTTCAACAGCTTGAAGTGTATTTCTCTTTTGATTTATCTGTCTGATCTATCCATCCAATTAATTATCTACATTTCCAATGAAGAAAAATGATCTGAGGGAAAGATAACTGTCCCTGACCTATCAATAAACACTCTTTGAAATCAAACTGATACTCATTTAGAAGGAGAAAACCCATTCAACAGCATATGAGATGTGTAGTCATGTTGGATATGTCGTAATTGCAGTATACAGTGCTGACCTTTTCAACCCCTATGCGTTTTGTTCCACTGACTTCATGTAATAACAGAACTTCTTATTTCATTTCACAATCAAATAAACTATGGAATGAACTAGTAAAGGGGATTTTACACAAACGTCAATGAAGAAGTGGGAGCAACTACTAGGAAAAGACTTCCTTCTCACTCAAAACACACACTTGTTCAGTTATAGATGAGCAGAGGTGTGAGTGTGTGTATGTGTGTGTGTGTGTGTGTATGTGTGTGTTTACCCACACAGACCTGAGCTTGAATGTCTTCTTCTCTCCCACGACTTCCTCCATGTACAAAGCAAAACTGCATAAAGGAGGGAAAGCACCTGAAACTCTTGCTCATGTTACATTTTAGTTGAGTTCTCAGATTCTCTCACAGCATCTGGCCCACATACACACAACCTGCAGGCTCAACCACACACAGCAGGGACAATGTGGGGAAAACGCTCATCAAGGACCTGTTTATCGTCTTAAATTGATAACTCCTTTACTTGATATTAATTTTTGGCCATTGCTTGCATATTTTCATATCTGTAAACATATTCTGAAGTGTATGTGTATTTTATTTTTTTGCATATGGGGAACATGTCATGACTCCCATCCTTTTAGCATTAGCAGTGGCTACATTTTTTTGTATGGTGACTACCAGAGAGCCAAACATACAATCCATTTTCACCTGGACTACTTTCATTCCTGGCCAAGTTCTTTTTGAATATCAAATGAAAAAAAATGTGAATAGCCCGAGATTTTGTAAACCATAAGACGAGAAATAAAATGGGTCACCACCCTTCTTATTTTTCTTCATATCTTCTAGGTTTCCCGCATGACACGATTAGCTGTATTTTTTCATGAGCCTTGATCTCAGGGAGAGAGACTCAGCTCGCACATTAAAAACGTCAAAGAGCCACTGCTTTAAGCCACGGTGAAATATAGATCTGAAGTCATTCTACAGCAGCACTTTATTACTGAGAGACATAATTTCTCACATACTTATCATAGTGTATATTTAGGCTCTGACACACCAGCCAGTCTGAATTCCTCAGGCCTTGAGTGCATTGGAAATGCTAATGTATTCCAATGGATCTAGCAAAAAAAAAAAAAAAGACCAAAGGAGCTTCAAATCTTCTCTGGCTTAAGAAATAGCACTTTCACAAGCTGTGGGCCAAGAAACGCTTGGGGCTCACACGAGTCTGTCTTTGAAAGCAGAACGGTGTGTGTGTGTGTGTGTGTGTGTATTTGTGTGTGTGTATTTGTGCAGGAGCAGACAGTCTCCCTCTGGCATTTGCTTCCCAACACACCGAATGCAGTGAGAAAGCCCGTGTGACATCAGACGCCTCAGGAATGCCATAGTAGTAAGAAAGAGGAAAGGAAAAAACCAGCAGAAAGAAATCCCTATTGAAAGAGAGATGTGGCTGAACAAGAATGACTGGTTTGCTGTAATGGGACCAAGTTTGCTGGATTGAGGGGACGAACCTACTCGGGAAAAACCTGAACAACACGTGGAACGCCTCTGACTCACACCAGTGTTTTTCCTTTATCCTCCTAGGTCTCTGTCCATTAGTTTAGGGTTAGCATTCAATTCTCCCACACCAAAAATATATCTATTTGGTGCTCCTTGGTTTGAAAAGGGTATTAGTTGGCCTAGACGAGCCAAAAAACACCTCATTTTAATTGAATTATGTCAGTTACCCATTTGCTACAGTTGCAGTTACTATACAAAGGCATTCCAAATTAGCTGAGACAGTTGCACTACAGGTGCATTTTACCTGCAACATATAAATGCCATTGAGTTTACATTAGATAAATATTATCTTTATATTATATTTGGCAAGTGCCTTCCACATCCAGGCATTTACCCTGGTATTAGAAAGAGTAACTGCTATTCTAAAAAAGAAGGACTGAAAATTCTGGTATATATGCCTACAAACTAGATAATATTCATTCATTCATTCATTGTCTTTACCCACTTATTCCTTTTCAGGGTCACTGGGGGCTGGAACCTATCCCAGCATGCACTGGGTGGCAAGCAGGGAAGACAGGTTGGGGGAATCCATCACAGGAACTATTGAATATATCTTTATTGATACTTTCTGGAAAGCTCTATTTAAGATTAACAGGAACTAAGCTTGGCAAATAAAGGACAAATAAAAGCAAAACAACACATCATTTAAAGTTGGACAGAGTATTGGTGAATGCCTCCAATGCCTAAGTCCACATTCCTATGGTGAAGGAGCCTGATAGACTTATCACCTTAACCCAGGAGGTACACAATAAGCCAGTCACAGGCAGATAACCATCGCCTCACACACCCTGACGAAAGAGGAAGTCGCTTTTGCATTCTCTCACAGCCAGACTTTCTAGTCACTGCGGTGACAGTGAAAGACATTCCTGGAGGCGTTATGCATCGCTCTAGGTGTCTTTGACTCGGTCGAGCCTAGGTTGAACAGTTCCAATCAATAGTAAGTATTTGAAAATCACACGGAGTTGTCCCGACGCAGTGTATTGCCCTCATCTGTCAGTCCACGCAGGTTAAAACCAAGTCCCATCTGACCCAGACTTGGCTGTCAGCGGCGGAGGTACAGAGGCAGAGGGGTGGGTGGGAAGGAACAGGCGGCCCTGAAACAATGAAGCCATGAGGAAACGGGCTGAGAGGAAAGAGAGAAAGAACGGCCATTGACAAGTTGCCACGGCTGTTCTGCAGGTTGAGTCAAGTTCACTGGGGCATGATTAGCGATTCTGGCTGCCGCTCAGCGGGCTTGTGCAACCTTCACACAGAGCTAAATTTGGACTTCCAGCTGTCAGAAGCGTTGACACACGCATCAATGTGGAAGGGAAATTAAGGAAGGTCCATCAATTGGGATTTATCCGTGCGTAGTGTGTAGTGAGTGGGTTGCAAAAGAACAGTTGCACATTGCCCAGAACAAACACGAGGTGCGTGTGTGTACGTGCATGTGCTGGTGTATGCGTCGGCGCGCGCACGTGTGTATTGACATTAGTGTAGTCATGGTATAAACAAACATTGGCTACCACACTTGAAGCCTGTCCCTTTTATTTGATCACACTGCCACTCCACAGAATTTACCAAAGCAAACGAGCAAACAAGGCAGCAGTGTGAAGCTGAATGGAGCCACAGTGGCCTTATCTTTACGCCGAGATGCCGAGGCAGAGCTTAGACGTTTACACTGAGCGTCACGGCCTACTGTGTGGAGGCTTTTTCAACCACCACGCCAAAGTGAGGTCCTTTATAAACACTCCCAATACATATGAATAAGATCAGGGCCACATCGGCAAAATTGACCCTCATCCAAAGTTGTTGTTATTACTTGTTTATTACAAGGAATTCTAACTCCATAGTTTTTCCCAAGGGGATCATTAAAGTTTCATCTATCTTGTATTGACATAAGACATGAATAATTGCCTTGTCACATTTCTAGATACTCATTCACTAATTGCAACTTATGACCAGCAGCCCATCACCCATTCATCTTTAGGCCCTTGATCCTCCGTGTCAACAAGTGTGTGACCCCTGCCTACGATCAAACAACTTCAATTAGTGCCTGAACACAACATGACAGTTGAAAAGGTGCTGACGAAAGTTGCGACACTTCAGGAATTCAAATTAGCAGCCTAGTCACAAGACCTACTCAGTACAAAAGTGAGATTCTCTGTGTTGCTGTCTCATGCACACACTCACTCAGCCCCTCCCTCTCTCTCTCGCTCACACACACATACTCTCTCTTTCACATACTCACACACACTTATGGCTGATGCTAATGCAGTCTCTCCTGTTGCTGTCAAGTCGTGCAGCTCTCTACAAGTGTGACGAGTGACGGGAGGCAACTGACAAGTGAAGCGGCAGCTCCACAGTCAACAGGTGTAACAAGCCTGATCATTAGTGCTGCTGAAATACACCCTGATTTACCCTTCTGACTATTGTACAGTGAATAGAGGTTACTAGTGCCATGTGCAAAATGGGAAAACACAGATCTAAATGGGATTTTTTAGTTGAATCCAGGGGTAAATGAAATATAAATTCAGTGTGTTCCTTCATTCCTTGTAGAGAGTGGAAGGATACTAGAAGCATATGGTATGTACATTAAATTATGTCCGGGTCCCTCCCAGCTCTAAATAGTTCTTCAAACAATAGGCTATCTTTCATGAAAATGTGATGTCACATCTGGGCTATGGCTATACACTGGGCTATGGCTATACCACTACAGGTGTTGCTGTTACAACATGAATCAACATTTATGTGTTATTTTTGTTGATTTTCTGTATTCCCACTGCATACTGTTTTGTAGGTAGGATGCAATATGTGTTTTCAGACATAACCCAGTTTCTCCCTTCACGTTAAGCATCTTTGGACCCTTTTGTTTAGTCGCAGCCCTGACTTATTTGCGCTTACTCGCCAACCGAGGTTTGCTGCCAGACTGTAGGGCAAATAAAGCCTTTTGGAGTAGAGCTCAGGCTGCAGCCGGTTACCCTTGCCACCATTCTTTTAAAATGGCTCCACAGCTCCCAAATGTGATCTCCAAAATAAGCCACACTGCTCCAGATTTAAACTAGAACAGCCTCTCTCTTTGTGTCCCTCTCTTTTCTTACATTCAGGCCTCTTCTCTTGGGCTTCTGCATCTGTCAGTTTCACTAACGTAGGTTAAGCTCAGGCTTTGACCAAGACATTTCTTTCAGTGGCAGCCCCCACAAAAATTAACTGTCATTGTACTTGGTCTTAAGCCACATCCAACCCTTCAGGTCTGTTTGTCCATCAGCCTCCTGATTCCATTAGGTGGACCTGCTGTATCAGTAAGTCATGGGCAGGTTAGATATTGCATGCAGTTGTTGATGCAGATCCAATTCAGAGTTTTAGAAGAGGCTTTCTTCATTAGATGCGAGTACAGTATTACTGCAAGACAAATTTCAGCATGATGTGACATTCATACTGCATCCTATCACAGAAGGTCACCAGTTCAAATTTACCAGGACCAGCAGGGAAATCTGCTCTCTCTCCTCCTCCAGCTACTGGCTGTTGCCCTTGAGCAACACACTTAATTCCCAATGAAGGTTATTTTGTTGGCCATGTTGCACAAGGTCACTGGAATTGCATATGCTTCTTTGTTACACACACACACACACACACACACACACACACACACACGCAGGGACAGGGGTCCAGTGCCTTGCTCAAGAGCACTTAGGCAGCAATGGCATGCACTATAGAGTTAATGCCTGACTCCACCTTGACTTGAGCCTCACCTACACACAAGTCAGACACGAGGACAACTTCAGGAATAAAGGAGACTTGTTGACATGAACGAGAAGATAAGCTGGTTATTACATAAATCATCCTTTTATCCTCAGCAGCCACACCCGCTATTACCCACAAAGCACACACTCCACCTTGACTTGGCTGCACGTCTGTTCCACTGCAGACTAATAAACCCACAAGTTGACAAGTGAAGGCATGACCTCCCCTGTTGCAGCAGTAGGCCTGCACATCACAGCCACAACAAACACGCCAGGGCCGCAGCAGCGGCGGCAGCATCCATCCCGCCGCCCCGCAGCAGGACTCACCCAGTGTTTTGACAGCGATCTGCCGCGTCAAAGGCGGAGGCAGGTTGATGCAGACCAGATCCACATCCTGATGCAGCAGCACGTCGTCGATCCGGTTGGTGTAAAACGGCACGTTCATCTCCTTGGCCAGCTCCTCCGCCTCCTCCTGGGTCCGGCCCCACAGCGCTTTGACGGCGAAGCCCTCATTCTTCAGCAGCGGGATGATCACCCTGGCGGTCAAGCTGGTGCCGAACACGCCGACCCCGGGAAGCATGACTCGGGTTTTTTTTATTTTATATTTTTTTTGGGGGGGGGTGTTTTGTTTTCACAGCTCTGGACGGAGCCCGACCTGCTGCTGCAGCGGCGGCGGCAGAACGGGAGGGAAGCGGCGGCTGGGACCGTCAGGTTGGCCATCCACCTGCACCCAAACACCCGCTGTGCTGCTGCATTTTCGCGTCGCTTCGGCTCGGCGATCGGGCATGTAGTGTCGTTATTCCGAAAAAAGATTTAAACCAGAAACAAATGGGAAACCGAGCCGGGCCTCCTAGTGTGGAAATTAGAAACGTAAACGCACCATTCCGGGCTTCACCTCGTCCGCGTCTGGCAGCGAGCGGCGCACTGACTGCGCCAGGCAACGAAGGGCATGTCACCTTCTTCCAGGCTGTTTTCTATCCTGTAACGCCCTCTTTTCAGATGAAGCAAGGCGGTAATGAGTCAGAAGGGTCCTTTAGGTGACGGAAGGCTGTCAGGAACACAGCCGTCGCCTTCTGTCGGCTCCCCGGAGGATCCCGCAGCAGCAGCAGCAGCAGCGCTATTATGCTGAAGGCTGTTATTGATGTTGCAGCCCAGTTCTGCACTGTGGACAGTGTCAAGCCAGACAGAGTAATAAATACCATTTCCGGTGTGGGTTTTCAAAATAAAAGCCGTATTGACGAACACCAACGTACAAAGCACCAAAGTGAACAATAGTCTTAAGAATAATTGTGTCATTGTTATGTATCATGATAGGCCTTTTTAGGATAGTAGACATCCTTTTAAGCGTTCTGGTGATTTTTGCTTGATCTTTGCTCTCCAGTATAATGATAAAAAGCAAACTTGGACTCACTTAGCGTAAGGTGTAGCGACTGCCTTTTTTTGACAAATTTTACACTTGCATTTTGATGGCAAAATCGGGCAATTTCTGGTCTTTTTCTGTGTATCACTAGGTAACTTAACGCAGCTCTCAGCCTCCCAGTGCGCTCTCCTCCCCAGTTTAACCCTTCAGCTACTGGACAGAATGAGGCAGCCTGGCAAACTGAGGGGAAGGTGAGTAAGTAGTAAAATGTAATCTGGCTACGGTCTAGATCTATCATCAGTTGCTAATGATTAAATACTAAAAATCCAAGGTAAACAGGTTGTGATAACCATAACAAAGAGTCAGTGTAACATGCCTATAATATCCCTATAGGGACTCATTGTGTGCGTTTATGGTGACCTTACTGTACTTTATAGTATCTTTATCTCCTATGGTATCACTGTGGTATTCAAAACTATTGGCAAATAGTTTTGCTGTCTGTGGAATTTGTTTTTGTGTCCTTTTATTATAGCCTAGAATTACTTTAGCTGTATTTTTTATTTTTTTTATTTTTTTTACATTACCTCTGGTTTTGAAAAAAGAAACGAAAGAGTTTCTGTGTACTTCTGAATGAGATTACTTACTTTTGGTACTGTGTATTTACTTATTTACTATGCTTCTTTATTCAGTTAGCTTATCATGAGCCATTATCATTAGCTTATCATTATTCTGGCTGTTTAATGTTGCCTTGCTTACTGGCAAAGATATCTCGCAGAACATGACTTAATTATATGAATCATTAGGGTCCACTTTTCAATTTGGCATACATACAATCCACCAAGCTGTCCTGCTCTGTTCTACTCATTCAGCGACACAGAGACTCAAACCCCGAACCCTGGCAGTGTTAGAGCCATGCTGCACCCTTTAAGCTCCATAGGACCATATAACAGTCTAGACTCACAGGATGCAACAGGATAAAAAGGCCACAGGAAAGACATCATTTTTAAGATTTGATATATTATATAGTTGAGCTACTTTGAATTCTGCAGCAGGGATCAGAAGCCTTTGAAGTGAAGAGAGGATTTGAATTTCATCACATCTGAGTCCACTGTGTCTGCTGCAGCGCTGCTTGAAGCTTGGAGCTGTTTGGAGTATCTCTCTCTCTCTCTCTCTCTCTCTCTCTCTCTCTCTCACACACACACACACACACACACACACACACACACACACACAGAGCTTGTGCTATCCTGCCACATCTTTCTGTCTTCTGCATCTTGTTTGTCTTCATTGACCACTGTCACAGTCAGTGACAGTAGTGATGAATGTAAAGTGATAGTACTTTGGTTTTACAGTACACTATGGTTTTACAGTAACCAAGTCAATATCCAAATTTCACATTGCGCCTGGCTGTGCTACTGCAGTGCCAACATGCCCCACTGCTGCCGACCAACAACTGATGGGATTAATCAACAACATTTCAGTGGATGGAAAAAGCTGAACGTCATAGTTTGAATCAATATGGGCCCAAGCATAGCATATTGCACTGGAGTGCACACATCACATAACAGCCACCCATAATAGTGGTGCAGCTAGTGTGAGAAGTCAATTAGAAAATATCTTTGTGCAGACAGACAGACACAGCCAGCTAATTCCACATTTGTGCAATTTCAACACAGATGTCTGAGTGCGCTGTCAACATCCAGTCTCTCTGACTCTGCAATCGATTTGGTCAACAATGTAGGTACAGAACAAACACACCGCAGAGAAACAGTACTTTGGACTGTGAAATTGTGCTAAAAAAGTGGTGAAAGGCAACCATGGGCCATAAAAGGTCAAAGGTCAGTCAAGGCCAAAGCTTAAGTGTATCTTTGTCAGAGGGGTTTTATTGGCAGAATATGTGGCTGTCAGAAAGTTGATTTTAAATTGCAAAAAACAAACTTTTTTAACTTCCTTTTTCTTTACAAATTGATGTGGATTCCCTTGTAGACTTTGCAGGTGAGTAAAAGGGAAAGTACATCAAACAAACCAGTCATTTTAGCTCATTTGAATGCAGCCCTATTTTCTCTGTCATTTTAATGGCTTGTGTGGTAACAGGATTCGGGTTCAGGATGTAGTTGCACCAGCTATGTATACAGTAAGTTCCTCCCTAAGTAAGAGCACTAAGACTTTACTAGAAGCTTAGTAGCTACCATTTAGTTTTTAACACAAATCAATACATTTGATTGCACCATGCATAGTTAATGCACATTCCAGCTAAAAAGAAAATGCTAAGTCATCAAGAGGACTTTACATGCATATAATACTGGCCCAAAATATTGACAGTCATGCTAAAGCAAGTCATGATGTGTGCAGGCCAGCCCCTCTAATTCACACATATATATAAACTCTCCTTATCACACACACACTTGAGACAATGAATTCCTCTAACATTTTGTCTCTGGTATGCTCTGTCCCTCTCTCTCTCTCTCTCTGTTATGGTCACGCTCTAATTGAAGATGGTTTGTTTGTGTGGGACAGGGGCCATGTGACTAGTATGGGTCAGGCCTGTTGGTGCTGGGCAGCTGATTGTCCAGTTGGAAGGGGAGGCACAGATGGGGCACAAGGGAGCTGACCCCCCCTCCCTCAAGACCAAAGGCCCTGGTAATGATAACCTGGGTGCAATGGGAGAGACTGAGGGGGAATAGCCCCCCCACCACCCCCTTATTATCAAAGGCCATTAAATGCATCACTTTAACGTGTATTTGTAACTAACTCTGGATATCATCTCATACAAAAATGTACACACTAGATGTGGTTGAAGGATAGTATGTTCTCATTAGAGGAGTGAGTTTAACCAACTTCTTCAATTCCATTAGCACTAGATCAGTGTGCATGGCATAAACTTACAATGCAGTAAAAATGACCGTAGCACGAAAACACTTCTTGAGAAAGTGAACCTTCCCTTAGAAGCTATTGTTGATGAGGCGTCTTCCTTCCAAACTTACACCATTCTTTTGTCTGTTTTGTATTAATTTTATTTGCCTTCTCACATGAGTTGGTGTTATTTCACTGAATGGCGGTTTAAAAATGGATTTGGAACTGCAGTTCATTCAATGGCATGACAGTCTCCCAGACAAATACAATGTATTTGTGATCACACTTTAGAAATAAGATTGTAATTAAATTCAAAGTTCAACCAGATTGTATTGACCCTGTGACCCACATGTTCCGTTAGCTTAAATCAAACCATAGCTACAGTATGTATTATCAGCCGCTAAACAAAACCCATAATTTCAAAGGAAAGGCAGCCCTCTAGAGGACAAAAGTAAAGGTGTACTTTGTCTTTCCAACCTCCATTGTTGGAAGGGATGTGTGTTAACATTACTGGTCTGCACATTCACCATTGTCCTGAATACTATCCAAAAACTTGTTGCCTTTTCTGACAGGGTTTGAGAACTGCTTTCCCACAAAACCTTTAGTGCTGTTGCCTGTGTTGTAGTTCAACTTGTTATATGGAGTTATTCTTTAAGTCTGCTGAACATCAGAACTGACCTTACACCAATGGTTGTGAGGTTAAGAGCTACGTCTACAGTTATAGGGTCTGTAATAATCTGACTGCAGAAGTGGCAAGATCGTCATAAGTCAAATGCATTGAAATTGAGGTGATTACTTGAAATACTCAAACATGTACGAAGGAAAAGGGCATTGACTGAGCAATTTTACATATGTTTGAGAGATTTAAAAGTTCAGTCTAAATTGTTAAAGCAATCCACCATACCCAGACTGCCGTTTGCAGGATGATGGAACCAATGGTATGAAGTCTCACACAAGGCCCTGAGCCCTTGACCTATGCCGGGCTCCATTTTAACATGAAGCCCATGAAGTTTTAATGTCAAAACTTCACATTAAGCATTTTGGAAAAAAAACAAACCCTAGTGCTGTACAGTAGAACCTTATCATTAGCACAGCTGAGGTGCAGATTTAAGTGTTATATTGCCACGAGTCTTGGGACAGCCATGAAGTTTAATTTTAGTTTAAATCAAGTGCATGTAGTTCAGGCTTATGGTGATATTGCCATGATTTAATGTTGCAACCCAACCATGCGTCCCCATTTTAAAGTGCATCTTATTCATCTGATGATAGTGTTGGGACAGGCTCAAGCTAAGGTGCAGTCCTTAGTTACACATCACTAAATAGATGAAAGTTTAGTCAAGCTGGCAAAAAGCAAATGTCTCCTCAGAGAATAAATAAGGTGCCACACCAAAATTTAACAATGCCATTTTATTTCAAAAGAAAATCCAAGACAAGATGAACTTCCAAGTCCCATCAATCGAACCGAGTCTTCAAGACATCGGAAGGCCTGAGGTGGGGAAAGAAACAGATTTTTACCACATTTGCCATTGCTGACTGAGGAGAATCCTTTCCACCCAGTTTAATACATACAATGCATGCAAGTACTATCTTGCCAGCTACTAGTCAATCATTTGTGAATCTTAGCCTCACCCATCTGAATCCACATGGGTAGCCACACCCGTTTGGAGAAACCAGGATAAGGGCCATACCTGTGAGAACCCTAGTAGCGCGGCGCCTGGGGCTGCTTGGGCTGGTAGCTCGGCGCCTGCGGCTGGGGCTGCTTGGGCTGGTAGCTCGGCGCCTGCGGCTGGGGCTGCTTGGGCTGGTAGCTCGGCGCCTGGGGCTGGTAGCTCGGCGCCTGGGGCTGGGGCTGCTTGGGCTGGTAGCTCGGCGCCTGGGGCTGGGGCTGCTTGGGCTGGTAGCTCGGCGCCTGCGGCTGGGGCTGCTTGGGCTGGTAGCTCGGCGCCTGCGGCTGGGGCTGCTTGGGCTGGTAGCTCGGCGCCTGGGGCTGGTAGCTCGGCACCTGCGGCTGCTTGGGCTGGTAGCTCGGCACCTGCGGCTGCTTGGGCTGGTAGCTCGGCACCTGCGGCTGCTTGGGCTGGTAGCTCGGCACCTGCGGCTGCTTGGGCTGGTAGCTCGGCACCTGCGGCTGCTTGGGCTGGTAGCTCGGCACCGGCGGCGGCTGCTTGGGCTGGTAGCTCGGCACCTGCTTGGGCTGGTAGCTCGGCGCCTGGGGCTGCTGCGGCTGCTTGGGCTGGTAGCTCGGCACCTGCTTGGGCTGGTAGCTCGGCGCCTGGGGCTGCTGCGGCTGCTTGGGCTGGTAGCTCGGCACCTGCTTGGGCTGGTAGCTCGGCGCCTGGGGCTGCTGCGGCTGCTTGGGCTGGTAGCTCGGCACCTGCTTGGGCTGGTAGCTCGGCGCCTGGGGCTGCTGCGGCTGCTTGGGCTGGTAGCTCGGCACCTGCTTGGGCTGGTAGCTCGGCGCCTGGGGCTGCTGCGGCTGCTTGGGCTGGTAGCTCGGCACCTGCTTGGGCTGGTAGCTCGGCGCCTGGGGCTGCTGCGGCTGCTTGGGCTGGTAGCTCGGCGCCTGGGGCTGCTGCGGCTGCTTGGGCTGGTAGCTCGGCACCTGCTGCGGCTGCTTGGGCTGGTAGCTCAGCTGCTTTTGAGATTGTTGGAAGCTACGCACTTGTGGCTGGTAGCGCGATGCATGCTTGGGCTGGTAGCTTGGTGCCTGAGGCTGCTCGGGCTGGTAGCGCGGCGCCTGGGGCTGGGGCTGCTCGGGCTGGTAGCTCGGCGCCTGGGGCTGGGGCTGCTCGGGCTGGTAGCTCGGCGCCTGGGGCTGGTAGCTCGGCGCCTGGGGCTGGTAGCTCGGCGCCTGGGGCTGGTAGCTCGGCGCCTGGGGCTGGTAGCTCGGCGCCTGGGGCTGGGGCTGCTTGGGCTGGTAGCGCGGCGCCTGGGGCTGCTTGGGCTGGTAGCGCGGCACCTGCGGCTGCTTGGGCTGGTAGCGCGGCACCTGCGGCTGCTTGGGCTGGTAGCGCGGCACCTGCGGCTGCTTGGGCTGGTAGCGCGGCACCTGCGGCTGCTTGGGCTGGTAGCGCGGCACCTGCGGCTGCTTGGGCTGGTAGCGCGGCACCTGCGGCTGCTTGGGCTGGTAGCGCGGCACCTGGGGCTGCTTGGGCTGGTAGCGCGGCACCTGGGGCTGCTTGGGCTGGTAGCGCGGCACCTGCTGCGGCTGCTTGGGCTGGTAGCTCAGCTGCTTTTGAGATTGTTGGAAGCTACGCACTTGTGGCTGGTAGCGCGATGCATGCTTGGGCTGGTAGCTCAGCGCCTGGGGCTGGTAGCTCGGCGCCTGGGGCTGGTAGCTCGGCGCCTGGGGCTGGTAGCTCGGCGCCTGGGGCTGGTAGCTCGGCGCCTGGGGCTGCTTGGGCTGGTAGCTCGGCGCCTGGGGCTGCTTGGGCTGGTAGCTCGGCACCTGGGGCTGCTTGGGCTGGTAGCTCGGCACCTGGGGCTGCTTGGGCTGGTAGCTCGGCACCTGGGGCTGCTTGGGCTGGTAGCTCGGCACCTGGGGCTGCTTGGGCTGGTAGCTCGGCACCTGGGGCTGGTAGCTTGGAGCCTGCAGCTGAGGCTGCTTGGGCTGGTAGCTCGGCACCTGGGGCTGCTTGGGCTGGTAGCTCGGCACCTGGGGCTGGTAGCTTGGAGCCTGCAGCTGAGGCTGCTTGGGCTGGTAGCTCGGCACCTGTGGCTTGGGCTGGTAGCTCGGCGCCTGCTGCTGCTTGGGCTGGTAGCTTGGCACCTGTGGCTTGGGCCGGTAGCTCTGCGCCTGGGGCTGCTTGGGCCGGTAGCTCGGCGTCTGGGGCTGCTTGGGCTGGTAGTTAGGCTGCTGTTGGGGATAGTATCTGCTTGGGGATTCTTCTCCAACATGAGAGGCACTGTGGGAAGACTGGTAGGCTGAAACTGGCTCTTGAGCAGTTTCATACTTTTCAGCATCGACCACAGATCCAACTCTGTAAGCTAATAAACAAACATGTTAAAAACTTGATGCATGTGAAATTTGTAGTCATGAAGTGAGTATTTATAAGAGACTTGTAAACTCACTGCTTGCTTGGTGTCTTCCAACAACTAGTAGAGACAACAGCGCCATTCTAGATAAGAGAAACTTCCAGTGGTTACTCTGGATATGTTCAGTGACATTAAATCACAAAACTATATTTTAAAAACATTACCTCAGGAGAAATCCCATGGTTTCTGCCATAGCTGTGACAAGATGAAGTCAGAAGCCCAAGAAGCGCTATCCTGCTCCAGCCAACCCACACAAATACAAGCGACTGACCACCTTAACTTGTTGGACAGACATGGTGCTCTTTTTAAGCAGTTTCCACATCCATTTCCCTTCCATGCCTTCTGATTGCTTAATTGGAAACAGGTGTGAATCATAGAAATGGGTGTGGTTAATTATTGAACAGGCGTGTTCAACAACATTTGAATACTGCCATATGAAATGAAGTAAACTTTTATCCAGTTCACAGATTTTCATTATGACAATATCATGGGGTTGTGTTAACAATCATTAGTCTTGTAAATCTGGGGATAGCTACTAAAGATAAAAAAAAAATCTGTAGTTTGCTAACTGTCTTTGGATGAGATTGTCCACTGTGTGTTTATAGTCTGATATGTCTGCGGATGTAATTCCAGTGGTTACTTAATCCAGGAGCTAAACAATGTATTTTTATGATTATCATTAACTTTTTACTTTCTTAATGAGATTCCCTGCTATGTGAAAAACATTAAGGATAACATCAGCAAGTACATGCCAGGTTTCTGTTTCCCATCATGAATACTGACATGCTGCAGATAGCTGCAGCACATTAGCTTTCATAGAGAGTTGTCGTGGCCGAGTGGTTAAGGCGATGGACCAGAAATCCATTGGGGTTTCCCCGCGCAGGTTCGAATCCTGCCGACAACGATACACTGTTTTCATACAGGTATAACACAGCCGACTTGGACTGTGTTGATGTGAAAGGCCAGGTCTGTCATGTTAAGCAGTCAGTGAATGAGTCAAATAAATAAATGCAATAACAAATAAAATAATGCATGAATAGAGCAATAAATAAATGGTGGAAATAAATGTGGGAGTGTTTATAGAAATGTGCAAATTAATACATAATTTCAAAAATAAATACCGAACATTTTTATTTATTATTATTTATATTTATTCATTCATTCATTTCTTGCCGCACATTCGATTTCCATTTCCATTTCTAGGCTAGTGGATGAGCCTCAAAAAGTCCTTTAGTTTTTGAGATACCCCTACCGGAGGTAGAACAAAACACATGTTTTTTAGCATCCCTAGGGTCTCCCATAAATGAAACAGTTTCTTGTATAAAAATATTTTACTGCAAAGATGGTTAAATTGGTCCACATTTTGATACACCCCACCAACAAAAAAAGGTGCAAAACAAAGCCAATTCGTATGCGACTGCTTGCACATAAACTCATGTAGATTTGAATCAGAAGGTCAGAGAGTGCTCAAACTTGCCATACTTTTAGACAGGATGTTGATCTCCACAGACAAAACAAAGTAGATGTGAATAGCTTGATGTATGTTGGATATATAGATTCATAAACATAGACTTAAAGTAGGCGAAGACAGAAAAAAATGGGGTTTTATGACAAATGTACTTTTTAATATCTCTTCCATAATTTGTCATAGAAAGACAAATGAGGGCATGTTGGATAGGTGTGATTGCACTGAATCTAATACATCAGCAATTTTACTTTAGACCTATACTTTTTCTTCAATACCTTACGTTTTAGACCTATTTGTCTTGACCCATACCAGATAATGAAAGGCTTATAGTCAGTTTTATCTTGTTCATGATGACATTATATCACATTATGTGTTAATATGGCAACAATGGCTCTAAATATGATGCATTTTTCTCTTCTCAACCCATACAAATGAATGGCACAGACTACAACCGATGAGGTCACCTCAGGCATTTTTTGATGGTTTTCACTGACAATGCATGCTACAATTACACAAGTGGTATTGCCAGATTCAGTACAATCACACCTATCAGCCGTTCACAAACTGCATTGTATCAACTGTCACATGAAAGGAAAGTTTACCTCTGCTGACTTGAAACAGCCCACTCAACAGTTCAGAAGCATTTCTTTATTGACAACTACCAATATGTGAAATATGAGATATGTAAGGCAACATCAAGTTAACATGATGTGTGTTAACTTTCCCTCCAGTGAAAACAGGACTTGGAGGCAGCTGCTTGCTGTCCAGGTGTTTGGCAGTGAGAGTGTTGGTCCACTGGTCCAGGAAGACGAAGCTGACAGCGATCTGTGTGACTCACACTCTAATAGAGGCAGTCTTTTACTAAATTAGAAAAGGTCGTTTTAATCCATTATTGTCACCAACAGTAACATGTTGTGATATGGGAAGTGAATATATCCAGTGGACTCACATGGTAGGTAGGCATGAAATAGCTCAGACTGTAGTGAAGCACATACTTGTTTTAGTCTAATACATAATTCATCACAAACTTGCCTCTCTAATCGTTAGGCTACTGCCCAGGATGGTCTTCCCATTTCAGTGACTAATATGTTGGAATACAGTCCCAATAAAACACATTGCTGTTTATATCACAGCTAAGAGTTCATGGTCACCTCTGCTGAAGTTTCCGTCGCTCCTCTCATCAATGCTGCTATACATGCGAATCAACTGAATCAGGAGGCAGAAGAGTTCTGGTTTATTTCAGCACTTTTATTAATTACTCAGAGAGGCACAAATATAATTTACAGGGCTACCTTCCTCTATATGTGCGCCCACAAGTGACATCCTATTCCAGTCTGTGGGACAGCAGCAGAAACACACACACACACACACACACACACCTTCACTTCTCAATGGTATGTACACTGGCACACCAGGACCCCCCCCCCCCCCCCCCTCCCACACACACACACACAGAGTTCTGCTGGTTCTCCCACAGAGCAGAGGCTTTCTCCTTCACTGATCCATATAAAACATTGGTTCTGACAGAGAAAAGATAAAGTGATTGAACAAGTTTTTGTCTTCAGCCAAGCCTCAGTGACACCTTGAGGTAGATAACATTCTCCAGTCACTTCAAACAACACAGCCGTGAAACACACATTGCCGACAATCCTATTTACCTCCAGAAACATTTACTTTTCATTGTTTAGCGTCTTTCCTTCAAGGTTTTATGTATTTTCTCTTTTATTTATGCGCCGCTACCGCTATTCAGCTCAGTAACCAAGCTTCAATTTTAAAAACATGTTTATTAATTTATCTTTACAACTGTTTAAACTTCCAACGGTTCAAACTGTCATCTTCTTAAAACTAGACACAATTTGACATTTTATTACATAGACTCAAAGATTTTATCTTTGGTGGCTAAAATACAAAACAAAAACAAAAAAAACAAAACAATGAACTTCATATATGATGAGTGAGTGACACAATTATATAACCAATTAATTTATACCCTGGTTCCTTTAGTCAATTTATTTTAATATTCTCCAGGGCATTATATAATAGTCTTGTACATGTTGTGTTTCTGATGGGTTGAAACAAAACACAAACAAAACAGATCGGCAAACAAGTTGACCACCACCGTCCTGTTCAGACACATCGCCTCTCCCTCCCTCTCTCCCTCCCTCCTTGAAATCACAAGACTCCCAGTCCTGAAAAATAACACTAGAAGTAACAGAAAAATCAATTATAATGTAACGGTTAGACAAACACCACACAGGCCGTGACTACAGAGGAACAGAACAGAATAAAACACGAGAAACACAAGAGACGTCGCAGAACTGACAATCAGACTCTAAAGCAGAAGTTCTCTTTTTCCCCGCTGTAGGAAAACACAACGTTCTGGTTTTATAAAACACTGCTCAGCTAGGAAAAGGTTGAAAAGAAACTGTGGAGGTACAAAGGGGTCGAATGCGCTTTCCCTACTTTCCTCTGACCCAAAAGTGTCTTTTTTTTTTTGCTGGCAGCATTTAGCCCATGTAAGGAACGGCGTTTAAAATGCCCTGGAAGTCGCACTGTTTTCCTGCATTGTTCGTATGCAGACTTTTGAATGGAAGATGAATCGCACACAGTAAAACAAAGTCGGCTTTTTTTTGGAGAGGTGGTATAAAATAAACAAATTCTTTACCATTTTGTGCTTCCCATTTTTTTTCCTTAAGGTTCCCAGTGATGAAATATATTAAATGTGACAAGAAACAGCTATGGCCATGTGGAGGAAGCACTAATACTTCCACAGTTTCTTTTTTAGTCTTTTTGGCACTTTTTCTCTCCTATACATGGTCATAACGATTCGCCTACTCAGTCCGGGACTTCAAGCCTAAAGAATATCATTGTGTGTGATAAAATATTATAAAAACCCATAGCAACAGGAGTATTCAATAATATGGGATTGCTTGCGATCTGCGTTCTGTTTCCCATGATCCCTCAAAATCAGTCAAAATGTCTCTTTCATGACCTCATGGGCCCCAAGTCAGAGCCCACTCATGTATCAATATCTTACTCCACTTGTGTAAAGGATGCAGTGGCATATTGACAGGTAGAATGTGTATCATATCGCTGCAGTATGTAGACGACAGCACAGAGAGAGTAACAGTGCTGAAAGGTAGCTAGTGCAAAGACAACAGTGCTCTAACTAAGCCAACAGGGGATGAAACCACATCTAAAGAATCAAATTCTTATTGCATTTTAGTCGTGGAAAGAGTCAGAATTATTATTATTCCACAAGTGTCAATTAGTGCTTATGCTTTTTTTTCAAAAATTAAACTATCGAATGCCGACGTTGAAGGCAATCTATGGCTTTAGCGAGTGTACTCTTCAGCCTCTTGTTATCCTAAGCTGTCAAACAGCCTGTGAATTTAAAAAAGCTACAGTCATTCCCAATCCTGCTTAATACAAATTCCTATTAGTACTACTTCAGAAACCATAAATACATAGGTGCATTTATATAACATACTATAAAGTTCACAAAGGGCTATATCCTAGAATATTGACTATGGCTATTTTCCCTAATGCAATGATAGCGCTCCTTGAGGGTGGGGAATATTGACCAATGATTACGTATCAATACCCAATATCAGAAGGTGATCCACCACCCTCTGTGTCTTGGGGGCTAGCAATATGTCTGACAGGATCTATTGCACTTTCAAAATCCTCTTGGCCTATCCTTCACCAAATTAGCCCTGGGCTTACCTACCTGTGCAGATGCGTGTGTGCGTGCTACACACACACACACACACACACACCTACACACACACACATACAGAGCCGTTCTTCTGGGGTTGTCCTGCATTGGACAGTGACAAAGAAACAGCCAATGAATCCACCCTCCTGATTTGATCAGTTCTGTCACAATGTGGATTGCTCTGCGACCTAACCGACATGTTCCAGTGGCTTCTAATCAGACTGCATGTTCTTTCTGTAGTTCATACAGAGACCAACTGAGTTCAGACTGAAGTGACGAGCTCCTAAAAATCCTCTGGAGTACTGATGGTGATGCGATGCAGGACTATATCAGATCACCAAACTCTACTTGACGTTGGAAATTCAGTATGACAACGTGTGTAAAGGTTGTTGTGAATGAGCTTTTTGCAACCTGCTGCCCTCCCTCCATTAGAGGAGAGCTTTGTTTTGAATCCTGGCACTGAAAACAATCAGAGGTCTGTAACTCAAAGTACTAACAATGTGACAGAGCTTTTATAAAGGGTGATTTCCTACCTGTCCGGATCTATCAGTATGTATTTTCTTATTTGAGTCTTAGCAGATATTGCGTTCAAACCCGTTCTGTAAGTTGCCGTCCATGTGTAACTTTTCCTCAGGTCCAACAAACTTCTTTGCACCTCCCAGAGTAGAAATCAACAGACAACATGAAAGACTACGAGGTTCATATGAACAGCACACATTCACTTCTTTGCTGATCTTTATACAATAAGTGTCAATAACTTGACGAACACCAACACGAGAAGAGGGAAAGAATATGAAAATATAACATAACATTTTCAAAAGTAAATGAAAAATATAAAGTGTCTCTATGCTCTATCTTCCATTCGGCAGGGGTATGGTGGCCCGGCGTGGACACACAGCGCGCTCTCTCTTGCTCACTGAGCCGGTCAGTTGGGTAGAGACCAACCGCTCCCTCCCTCCTGAGGTCCTAAAGATCGTCTGTCCCATCACGAGTGGCCCCGCCTTCCAACAACCCCCCCCCTCCGTAAAAACCCACTGAGGCTTCTTCCCCGAAAATGCCCGGTGACTGGTATTCATGGCGATGGCCCATGTGCGCAGGGTGGGGCATGAGGGTTTTTTTTTTACGAGTAGATGGTGATGACCTCACGGCCACCACCTCGGACCAGGAGGACCCGGTTCAGACCCTCAAGGAGAACCTCCAGGAACTCCATGTCTGAGAGGAGAGGGGTCAAGGTGTAAACAAACAACACACAGCCCATCTCACAGAAAGAACAGATGATCTTAACATTTCCTGATCCTTCATCTCAAATCATTACACTGAACATGTGACTTGAATCAGTATGGTAGTAAGTAAAGGATACAGTTTTCGTCTCCTCCTCTGTTCCTGGGCGGTCCGGGCATATTGAGCAGAACCAAGTGAGCTCCCTGGGACTTGTTGACCACCACCCCGTTCAGCTTGACCGCTGTGTGCATCCGACGCACATTAGACTGGTTCCTAGTGTGACATGAGGCTTGTAGTGAGAAAAGACCATGCTGGGGAAAAGATTAATCACCATACTAAAGGAAATCCTAAATTTCACTGGTTCTACTTTCCCCCCACAGTGTAGGAGACGAGGTGGGGAACAGCCATGATACTAACTGGTTCCCAGGATATTCTCAGTGAATATGAGACCAGTACTGTCATCATTATAACTTTAAAACTCAACCCTCACTGTGCAATATTGGAGGGTCTTGAAAAATTTAGAGGTGTGGCAATCCAAAAATATTTTAGCTCTATAAGCCTAGAACTTTTTCGATTTTTAACTTGCTTAGATTAGACTTACTTACTTGCTTAATTATAATATAACTAGTACACTGTGTATTTGCAAAGAAAGCACCTTCACCAGTTGAAAAATCAATCATTTATCTATTGATTTTTTTTCTTCTTAAGGAGCAAATTACTGTATTCTTTTCGGCAGATGGAGCATCAGCCTCAAACAGAAATGTGAGAACAGAGGCATGGCAGGTTATGGTTATGGGACTGAAGCGTTTTGAATTTCAAATGAACAAACTGTTGAGGTCATGATATACAGGCAGCATTTAGAGACAAAATGGACATGGAATTTCTACACCAAAATAAGTCCAACAGTATTTTTTTCATAATAGCTTAGCTTGTTATCGCCAAATTATATATACACTGCAGTTCAAATTGATTTTATCCCGTTGACCAATTCATTCCAATTCATCAATTCATTGCAAAAGAAAGCATTTTCCACGTCCTTTCCCTCAAAATGTTGCCTCTGTATCATCACTCTCATAAAGTTAGACCACATGGCATTAAAGCAAACACAGCACATGACATGTGAACAGCCAGAAGCTAAATTACAATGAGGCAAACAAAACGAGGCGCTTCCACAAAACTTCTGCTTTCCATTCATCTGAAGAGGAAAAACATCCATCTTTTAAGGTCGTGGTGCAAACCGACCTTGGGGGCAAATGCATTTGGCAGATTGTGTCTGCTTCCTAAAACAGAACTGAATATCTGTGTGTCTGCTACTCACTTTGATAAACGCTAATGGATGGAAAGCACAAATAATGTCATGATTACATGCTTGGAACCAATGGAGGCTTTTCGGCCATACATATGACGGCGAAACAGGAAGCACATGCACGTACGCGCACACACAAGCATGCAAACAGATACACACACACACACACACACACACAGATGTACAATGGAGGACATGGAACAAAACTACAGTCACCCACTGCCATACAGACACAGAGTATACACATACAGCCTAGGGGCAAAGAGAAATGTGACTTACAGACTCTCCCACTCTCTAGAAGGAGGAAACAACAGACAGAACAACAGAAACAGGCTTAGATGCGTCTACATCAGCTCTCCGCCACACCGCATGCCACTGACTGTCCCGAACGGCTCATCATGACACCCAAAGGCGACCGCAGGTGATCACAGGAGGCGCCGGTCACTTGGCAGGGAGCCGTTTGATGTGTATGATGAGTTTCATGTTACAATTTCCTCCATTTCTTCCTGTTATGAGTACTAGTACATCCATAGAGACTGTATAATTGTTTTGTGCTTTTACAATCATTTATGTAAATTGAAAACTCCAATATATTCGGGACTGGGACACACATGATGGAACTCCACACACTGACAGTATGGACAGTATGGGATGAAAAGTGTTAGTCTATACGGCAAACACGGTGTGCGTGTGGTCTGCGTGGTGCGGCCATGCACTGAGACTCAAATGGCTGAAAGTGTACACACACACACACACCTAATGCAGCCTGAATGCACACACCATGCAGGCAGTTGTCCCATTTCACCCTGTCAGGCTCTGGATGTGCACATTACTACGATTACACACTACAACTACACATGCCGTCCTCCTGCATAGAGGCTGTTGCACCATCCTGAAGTTCTGTTATATCTTTTCAATACTTGTATGTATTTTGACAAGATCAAATTGGGAAAATTCATTCAAAATGGTGCAAATGTCTCTCACAAGGCACATGCAATACAAGGTTTTTTACCGTCACCAGCTTAACAGTATTTGGGGCTTTTTCAGTTACATATAGAAGTAATCACTGTGACACTCCTCCATTTTGGGGCTGGACCTTGCAGTTACAGAGTTATGATACCGTCGTTCCTTCGTAAGCTATACATATAGAGAATATATTGATATAGTTGGGTGGTGTTCAGAGTGGAGGGGCGTGAGCTTACGGTTTCATGTTAAACAGGTCGCGTACGGCCACGTTGGCATTGGGCTCGCGGTGCCGGTTGCGCTCGGTGAAGAGCTTCTCCTTGGTCCAGGTCATGTGGACCCGATCGGGCCCCGTGTCGGCCTTGTCGTTCAGCGTGGCGTGAGACGCCGTGTTCCTGTCGTGGATGAGCTGGGCCTGGAAAGGGAGGGAGAGAGACGGATGAGAGGATGAGCGAGAGAAAAAGAGAGGGTGAAAAGAGTGAGGGAGGTTGAGAGAAGGTGAGCGGATATGAAGGTGAACCAGGAAAAGTTTTAGAGGGAAGGAAGAGGTGAAACAAAAGGTGGTGAAGGGATGGAAGAATGGAAGAAAGAGTGAGAGAAACAGAGAGAAACAGGGAAAGGCGGTGTAATGAAGGGCAGCAAGGAAGTTCAGGGATAAAAGAAAGATTTGAGAAGATGACAGTCCAGGACAATGGCAGGGAGATGGAAGAAAGTGAGAAATGGAGGAACACAGAGAGTGAAAAAACAAGCATCGAAGAGTACCAACCATTAAGGAAGGAGGACAATTAAAAAGAGAAGGAGGAAGAGGAAGGGAAGGAGGAAGGAAGGAGAACAAGTACTTTCCTACTACAAGTTGTATGGGTGAAACCATGCTAACCATGCTATGGAATGATAGGGATGATACAAACCTGGTTCAACTGTTCAACAACCAGCAGGAATATTAAGGACTATAAATTATACTGAGACTCATGAACCACGTTAGTACAACATGCAATGTGCACAACAAGACAATGTTCATCTAGGTAGGCTGAAGGCCCTAGCTAGTGGAGAAACACAAAGTCTTGGTTGATTGACACAAAACGGAGTAGTGGTATTGGGAATGAACCAAACTGGGATGTCAAAAAGGGTTCAAAACGGATACTGGACCACTATAGATGATAACACAATCCAATGTTTTACTAAAACAATGGCCTATGTACTTTGGAGCAGAGATAGAATGGCAATAACATAGATACTTTTAAATAGTAAATGGTTTTATTAATAGAATTTCTATCTGGTTTCATCACATTTGACACCAATTTTGTTCCATCTCTGCCCATGTGTCCGTGCTACGCAGTCCAACCTCCACACTTCTATAACCAGTCAGTGATAAATAAGAATGGATTATGGTTTTACTATTAATAACATTCGGCATCATGAAGATATGGATACCGGGATTTATGATCTAGCAAGGAGGCTTAATGGTAATCTTCCAGACCAAAATTAGATGACACTATGAGATATACAGGTACTATTATCAGATGTAAACACAGAACGTGTCCTCACATGAAGTTATTTTAATCAAGGAAAGATGAAGGTTGTACTAGTGAGTCAACAGGCTAAAGCCTAAGGTGACTATGATCCTTGTTTCATATCATCCACCCGCTCTGTATCTCTACACTGCAAGAAAATATTTAGGGCTTCCTCATTCAAATATTTAATTTGGTGAGTTACAGGTGAGACATTCCCTGGCTCTTCGTCCAGTAAACCAAAAATGTGACATTTCAAAGCCAACAGAGGGAGGAGAAAATATTAAATTTGTTGGTAGAAAGAAGCTCCAAGGGGCTTCTCCAGCCCAGATGGGTGGCCTTGTGATCAATAACTTGCACATCCTTTTTGTGCAAGTGTTTTACTTTGAATCTATCAGTGCGGCTTCTAGAAGATATTCTTCTTTCTGTTATGCTTGCTGACTACTAGCCGTCACTGTCAGTATCAACGGTGACTGTGGTATGTAAGTGAGTGGCAGGAGACTTGCTGATGAAGGGTTATGGGGGGTTGGGTGGGGGTGAGGTTTGTAATGGTGGTGATGATGAGGGTGGTGATTTTGCTAAAAGGAAAAAAGGAGAGGACAGTATTGACCAGTCAGAACGGGAACTATAATGCACCAGTCCCAGGTCAAATAGCAGCTGTAAATAATTCTTAGAGATTGTTTTAACCTGCTTTAAGTAACAGATGGGTGAGTTTACAGCATCAGGACAGTTCAGCAGGGATCAGTTAAGTTACAGTTTGCCAATACCATTTGATCCACATATTTTTTGTGACGATACTGTCCACTCTTTCCTCCCAGCAGGTGGGAGGTGGGGGTGGGGGAGGGGGGTGAGGGGGATGGTAATGCAGGGGTTGGGCTACAGTTCCAGGATGTGACAGGCCGGTATTCACAAAGCAGCTTCCAATGACTGTACAGTAAGTAGCACTACTCTTGGACCAGTTTGGACGTAATTGTCAGTAGAAAAAGTAGGAGATGGATCCCATCAGTGATCCTAAACCAGCTGCTCTCTCTTGGCTGTCCATGAGTCTGTTTCACACTGCATTTACCTCAGTGGCTAACTGCATTATACAACCTTTTCCATCCTAGAATAACTGGCTCTTAGTCCTGGGCCAACTAAGGTTTCACACTGGTACATTAGCCCGGATGTCACAGGGTTTCAGAATAGTCCCAGAGCAGTCCTGGGCTAACTATTAGTTTAAGGCTAAGCATAACCCCGGGCTAAGAATGTGCAGTGTAGAAAAGCACGATGCCTGGCAGGTCAAGGAACAGTAAGGATATGTTCATAAGACATAAGCAAGGTATGGAGTACCAAAGTCCAAAACTTTCTCAGAGAAGACTGGGTAGGAAAAAGAAGTAATGCCTGCATTCACAACAGTAAAAAGTAAGACTTATTAAGTAAATGAAGACATTTGACTATTTAAACAAATACTTTGTCAGACGTGAGACCTTGCTTAGTAAACACAGACCCAGGACCTGTTACATATCAAACATCTTGGTAGAGGTACTGCTTAAGGACCACTTCAACTGAAGTTATGAATTTGTAAAATCTACAACTCCTCAGCCATCATCCCTCATCATCATTAATGTTGTATAATGCCTTCATAGTTTAGGTCAAGACCTCTAATAAACTTTCTGGGGTTAACTCAAAAATTCATCTTTAAAAAACCCCCAACAAAATGACCACCAACAAAAACAAATACCATCTCAGACATGATCCCAAAAACAAAACTGATCCATGATTAGTACACCTACTCAATGGCTATGGTTACACTTATCATTTCAATGCAATGTTTCTGATCATAGAGATCAAAATGTATTCAATCCCATCATTGTTCCTCCACACTTACTGAAAATGCATCTCCCATGGCACTATTTATTTGAATCTGTGCCAATATTACTGTTTCCCCATTCTTCCCCATAGATGCATTGTGGCCTGATAATGTCCACACTAGGAAGAAAAACAATCACAATGCGAGCCTGACCACTTACACATCTGGTTTTGGAGGCATGATAGAATTGGGAGTAAAATCTGATTTTGTGTGTCCAGATCTTTCACCTAAACCAGATGATAAAAGTCACATTTAAATGACAAGTGTAACCGCAGCCAAAGATCCAGCTTTGTGAAGACGGGCCTGTGTGTCTAACAGCGAGGGACAGTGGGTTGACAACTGGGCTACCTCGTCCTCTTGAGTGTCCTCCATCTGTGAGGACTGCCGGCTGGGGCTCGCGCCCTGGGCACCGCCCTGGTTCTTCCTCCGGATCGAGCTACGCGATTCGTCAGTGATACTCTGAATCTGAGCGGGGCGGCGTGGCCCGCAGAGGCGTTGGCAGATGGACAGGAAAAGGGGGCCAATTGTCACACAGCGCAGCGGTTGGCCAGATATTACTCAGATAATGTTGTGATTAAACTATCTGGAGTATAATTTATAGAATCTACCCAAAGACTTTCCTGTGACTTTTCATTTTACATATAATCTGATCTATATGACATTAAAGGTACTTAAATTGGTTGTGATGATATGTATACTAGTCGTCACTGTGCACACACACACACACACACACTCACTCACTCACACACACACAGAAGCAAACTGGCAACATTCAATAACAATACATGTCAACCTTCTTGAAAATCTTTATATGATCTAATCATACTAAGATCCAGTCTAAGAGACACAGTAAGCATTTCATTCATGTTGAACTGTAATGCAACAACCAAGATGAAGAGAGAGTGAAAGTAGGGATGAGTTAAGGTGGATAAAGTGTGTGTTACCTCTCTCTCCCTCTCAGTCCTGGACAGCTGCATCTGCTTCAGCATCTGAGACCTCTGCTCCATCACCAGCGTCTTCTCGTAGGTGAAGGCTGAGATGTCGCTGTCGTGCTGCAAAAGAGGGCAGAGAAACATCGGAATCAATAACATTTTGAACTAAAAAGACACTCGGTAAAGCGCACACCTCCGCGGATGCTGAACAATTCTCCAACTTAACGTAACGTTTAAATTCTAATTGGCACTGGTGTGGAGGGGAATAGCCAGACCTTTACTTTTTCTGTAGCATAATATGGCTTGATGTACATACCACTTTTTCCAATGCCGTTATAAATTCTTAGTACAGAGCTTTTGGTATCTGCCACTAGAGAGCACCCATCTGATAGAGAAGCATTTTTTTAAATTCATTTTTATCTACACAGTTCTTGATGAGCCTTTTGTAATAATAGACTCTGCTTTGGGTTTGTCTTATGCATCTAAAAACAATAATCAACGTGTTCAAGCTGGTAAACAATGACTCCACTTGACCATTTCATTTTCTAGTTCAACTCTAGTTTGGTTTGATTTTGACTTTGATTAACATAATTTTCCATAAATTATGTTTAGCAGCATTTCAATATCTGAACTCCTGATTATGGCACATTTTAGACTTGATTAATTTATGTGAAAAAGTTCAGATAAAAGCAGTCATTTTTTCTATATATCTAATTCAGTGTTTTAGGTCAGTATCAGCCTGATTCCAATGCACTGATGCATCCCAGTCCATCTTGTATGGTGTTATTCTATAGAACAGAGTCTCACCATCTCCACCACCTCCACCTCTGCGTCCAGTCGCAGGTGGTAGAGGAACATCTGGAGGTCTTTCTTCATCTGGATGCTGTTGTCATCCATCTGGGCCACGGTGAAGATACGCATCTTACACTTCCTCCACACCTGCAGGAGGGAAAAACAGAGGGGTGTCGATTGGTTTGGAGGGAGGGAGGGTGGAAAAATTTAATTAAAAAACATGCTTCTATTTCTCTCCTCAGCTCTTACTGTATTTCTTTTCTTAGCACTTTGCTCTTACATGATCCTTCTTTGGTCTATATCTCAGAGATACACACACACACACACTTTTCCACACACTCTAGCCCACCTTGTGCTGCCGCAGCAGGAAGGGCAGCAGCATCAGCATGCCTCCGTCGTGAACCACCCACCACACGTCGATGGTGCCCTCCCCCAGGCGGTCCTGGTTGGTGGGGAAACTGTCCACGTTCTTAGCCACCAGCAAGGCCTGATGGGCCGCCGTGGTCTCCCGCACCGTCTCTGGATGGAGAGAGGGAGAGAGACAGAAAGGTAAAGAACGAGTTTCTATGAGAGGCAGGGTTAATGTAGGCTATTCCATCAGCGTGTGGTGTCTGCTCTGATGTGGCTCTCCCTGTGTACCTATGAAGTTCTTCCAGGACTGTGGGTCGTTGGACTGCTTCCAGAGGCCAGGCCAGGCCATCAGGACTGCGTTGTGCTTCATGCCTCCCAGCCCCGCCGATTGGATGAGGTGGGAGAAGCCGTCTCTCAGGTTGGAGGACACCACAACATGGCAGAAACCCTTGGTCCGCTCTGCTGACATGGACGCCTTGATGTTCTGGACGGAGCGAGGGACAAAGACAAATGGAAAGTGGGGATGAAGGAAGCAAGGAAGGAAATGGATTTTTTAGCCATTCATCACTGCTTTGACTTTTGAGGAAAAAAAGATGTGTTTATGGAGAAAGTACCATGGCTAGTGATTGGTATGGATCCACTGTTTCATTAGGGTAGCACTGCTCCCTGGTTGAGCATTGCCACTTCCTCAAATTTAACAGTCAGCACTCTCATTAGAATCCTAAATATCTTAAATGTTTCTGGTTCAAGACAATTCACTAGAATGGGTCTAAACAATGTCCATGAGTCACATGAGTCCATGTAATCTGGAATTGCTGGAGCTTCTGCAGATGATTGCTAGTGAACATAAAGTAATCCACTGAAATTGCTTTTGAGGACACAGCCAAATCCCCCTGCAAAAAAGGATGAAAATGTTCCCTGTGGTGATTTGCTCAATGTTGCCAGTAGGTGGCAGCGTCAGTCTAAATTTCAGGTGTACAAAGCTTGTCACAAGCTTCTAAATCCTGTTTGATACTCTTCTCTCTCAACAGGTCTGCTGCTGGTTGTTCCTGCTCTGAACTCTCAACAGATGCTCGTTGCCAGCAAACATTTCAATCAATTTTTTGATTTTGTCCAAAAAATGCTCGGCCATGATATACAAGCAACATGAGGCAGTATAAAACAGATTATCTCATCAACTACGACCATGAAATCACACTTTTGGCTTGATAGAGCCTTGTGTGAGGAGTGGAAAGAGTTGCGGGTGAGGGCAACAGGAAGGACAACTGACTCAATGACAGATAAAGACTTGTGATATCTTGTGCGTCTGCTTGCACACGTGTGCATGTCTGTGTGTGTGCGTTATTTCCACTGTACCTGCTCAGCCTTCTTGGCCTCTGCGTCCTTGGTGAGATAGGTTCCCTCCAAGACGTTTCCCACTATGGTCAGGCCTTTCCCCGCCTTCAGCTGAGTGGTGAAGGACAGCAGGCGAGGGTGCTTGACCCCTAGATCTGCGTCCACGTTCAGGAGCACCAACAACTGAGGCCTGGAAACAATAAAGAAACAGAGTGAGGAGACAGAGGGGAGAAAGCAGAGACAGGAGAGGGGAGATAGAGTTATATTCCATTGCTTTGCAAGGTGAAGAACAGGAGAGGTTGTTTGATTCTTATGTCTGAGCAGGTTAGAATATAGACAGAGGAGAAATGTGAGTGGTTTGGTTTTTGGACAGGCAGTGTGCGAGGGCAGCCGGTGTGGCCTGTATACCAGGGCTTATCAACCGCCTCTGTCAGATTAGGTTGAGGACCAAGAGATTAATCAAATTCACTCTCTGTCTGTGTCTATTTCTATCTCTGTCTCTCTCCCTCCCCAACAGTGACAGGTGGCACTTGTACCCATGTCAGTATCCAAATTTCCACTCAAATTTATCTTTTGATACTGTGAGTGTACTTGTACTGATTTACCTGATGCAATGCAACTGTAACCACACACACACACACACACACATATACTGTACCTCCAGTTCTTGGTGTGTGGTGGCGCCTCTTCAAGGCGAATGAGGGCATAACGGGCAGCATTAAGAGACAGGCCGCGGATGCCATCACCCCACTCCTTCTCCGCCCTGGTGAGGAGAATGAATGAATGAGGATGAATCCACGGATGAAAATCATTGGAACAAGCAATTATATTATTACATTTACATTATATCTGCTCAGAGAGACTGAATGGATAATTTAACAGCTGAGTCTTCCAGTCAACAGTCTTACAGTGTAAGTTCTGGATAACATACACCCCTTTTATTTCTGACATTTACTGGACATTTACTGGTGATTGCATTGCCAGTAAAGCCACCACTAGCTTCTACCCACAAGCATCTTTCCCCATAACTCTCAGTGCGCTAGGAAAGCATAGCTAGCAGAGTGTGTTAAGAATAGACTATAATGAAATTATTTGATGCCATGATGTATTTAATGCAATTTAAAAGGCCTGCTGTTGTATGGTGAAAAGCTTGTAACTCCAATTTTGGTGATTTTCATGTTTGTATTTGAAGGATTACATAGTCCTCTATGGGCGGAGAAAAACTGCATGAATCTTCGGATTATCAAATCCTTTCAAACCCCAATGTATAATTCCAAAAACGCATGATTGCTAATCTAAAAATGACGTTTTTCTTGATTCCTAAGAGGTTGGCATTTTGGAGAGACGAGTGTTTTTACCCGACAGCAGATATATTAAACTTGGGCACTTTCTGCACTGAAGTGGTATTTGTTGCTGCCCAGAACTCTATTTTTCAGCTGTTCAATAAATGTCACGGTATCTGATTAAGTGCCAGGCCAGCACCTTAAAAATGTTTATTCTCTGTATACAATCTATCACTTAACTGTACAGTACGCTCTCCTTTATTCCCCTTTCATTACATTTTCCTCTTTTGCATCATTTCTGCATATTTCTTATCTTTCCTGTCAAGAAGCATTTGTACCACTGTAAGCTTTACTTTGTAATTTAAAGAAATCACTGCGCACAAAACCATTCTTACCCTCGGTACTCAATGTATTTGTAGATGCAGCCAGCGATGGCCATGGCCACGATAGCATAGTACCAGGAGCAGATGAACATGAGAGAGAGACACAAGCTCATTCCCAGAAAGGACAAGGCCCTGTGGGAGAAAACACACACACTTTCAACATCATCAAAAACTATTAACTACTGCTGGTGCTTTCAAACTTCATCCATTCGCAAAACTCAAGGAAAATGTCTTGCCGAAACAATGATACCGTTTCAGAACCGGAGAGCTGAGAGGCTTGATAATTGAAGCCTGGATAAAAGCAGTGAAAGCCGCTGCTAACAATAGTGCCGTGCTGCATTGTCCTCTACCTGCATTGTGGAACTAATCCTGGTAAATACCCTCATCGTGCTAGAACTTGTTTTACACAGAATCCTTTGGCATGCACTGAACAGGTACGTCTGTCTGTGTGCGTGCACGTTTTCATGCCGTGCGGGTTTAGATTCTGTGTGTGCATGTTGTGTATGTGTTCACATGTTCTGTGTGCGTGTGCGTGTGTGCCCAGCAGAGTGGCCCTGCATTAGGGAACACACACACACAGAGGTCAAAATCAGCCGGCCGCTGCTTACTGTCAGTCTCCAGCCAAATCTTGTTAGGTCAGACACACCACGGCCCATGTTGCCAACAGACCGACTCCCGCTGCCGGCCACTGTGTGCCAAGCTGCTGTCCGTGACGTAACAGAACACACAGCATTTGGTGGCTGCTTTGACCGAGAGCCATAGATAGACAGAGTATAACCGCTGCAGCCATGATCGCTCCACACTCCTGTGTTGTTAAGTTAACTTGTGATTCTATGCCAGGGGGTTTTCAATGATATGAGGGACTATATGGGGGTATGGGGCTTCTTATTCGTTCTCATCAGCCAAGTCACCATCTGATGCGTCCATGGTTGGTAAATAAACTTGTAGATTCTTTATCCGTCCTCACGTTACGTCCTTACAACACGAGGTGCATGTATTTTTTGTATGTGGTGTGTGCCTTTGCATGCGTCTGATAGTTTCCATAAGGAAAGCCTCAGTCACCTCAATAGCAACAAGAAACTCAGGTTGAGTGAGCCTGACAAGGTGCAAGAGTTACAAGATACTAAGTTTCAACCTCCAAGAAATTCAATGTCCTTTTCATTGACTGACAGTACTTATACAGACTGTATTTCAATCATACATCCTCCCACCACCCTATTAAAAAAGCAGCAGTTAACCCACCAGTGGTAGTATTTGAAGCGGGGTCTCCAGTTGGGTGTGCGCAGCAGAGTCTGAACAGCACAGGCCAGGTTGACAAACAGGTAGCACATCAGGAAAAACCTGGGAGAGGAACAGACAGCCGAAAGGACACTTAGCAAATTAATGAGGAAACTATGCAATTCTAAGTTGCATTAGTGCTGTAAGCAGTGGTTCTGTCTCATACATTTATCTCTGAGAGTAAATTATATGGCAATAAAGAGGAATGCAAAATGACACTGGGATCAGATATTGTGCCAACAATAAGCTAAAACGTAGTACTGTATCCGATAACTCAAAGCTTATTCTTTCTTTAACCTGTCACCTCATCATCATCATCTACATCCCCCTTTATGGTCTAAGTGGCTTTAACAATGAAATCAATAAGGTATCATAGCTTTCATCTTGATTGACCTGGTCAGTCCATGTCATGGGAAGAACAGGTATTGCTAATATTATGCACACTCTATTTGTCTTTAGCATCAGATAGTGTTCAGTGGGATACTGACATGGAGAGGATAGGAGCCACAGCATCCAGGGAGGCGATGAGGATGCCGATCTCACAGATCCCACCAGTCAGCAGCAGAGCCCAGGTAGGTTCTCCGTTAGCCTTCCCATGGCCAAACACCTAACACACACACATATAAGTACATATGTGCACGTACATATGTGCACATACAACATGCACGCAGGGAGACACATGCAAATTTAGCTCACTCAAACACTCACACACAAACTAGTAGATGAGTGCAAGAGGATGTACAGTTTGTGTGACTGTTCAAAGACTGCAGAGAACATTTAATTTGTGTGTGTGTGTGTGTGTGTGTGTGTCTGACCTGTAAGAAAGGTACAATGCCATCTCGTGCGATGGCCTGCAGCAGGCGTGGGGCGCCAGTCAAACTCTGCAGCCCTGCCCCGCAGCAGGAGAAGAATGAGCCAATCACAATCACCCAAGGTGAGGGCCAAGACAGTGTGCCGATTACAAGGTTCCCTTTCACCGAGTCACCAAACCTGGAACGAAATAACAAACATATTTTATGGCCTTATAATGTAGATAAAGCTCATGTTTAGCTGTCACATACTCTTCAGAGAATTAAGTTCACAGTGTAAAATATAGCTTTCATCAAAATGAAAACAAAGTCTGTGGTAGGATGACATGTTTGAACAGTGGGTAACATACAGTACTACAAGTAAGGATTGGGGCTTTAAATTTAATATGGAAGCGAAAAAATAAAGTGAGTGTATACTTAACATGTGTTCACATCACATAAAAGCAAAACATTCTCAAGTGACTGAAATGGACCCAGTGTGAAAAACATTTAATCCGAGCCTCTTTCTAAACTGTAATGAGGCCACTTAGTGACTAGCCAAGTATCAACTAATGTTAAGCACTTACAAGTAGATACTCAGCAGAATTTTCTCCATCTACACTTATTACATTAGATTATGCTAAATAAGAGGAGTACAGTCAAGGCCTAAAACTAAATGATACACAAGCACTGTTTTTCCCCCCAATCCCTTTATAGAAACATGGGTCTTTAATTCTTAATTTACTGTCCATTTAGTATATTTTATGCAACACACTTGTGTATACATGGTGTGTGTGCGCAACTCTTACTTGTCTCGGAGCACCACACCCTCAATGCAGGCACCGAACAGCACCACACAGGTAACGTCTGGGAAACACTTCAGGAAACAGTACAGTGAATTGATACACAAGGCCTTTCTGTTTTTATCTATTGCTGTAGAGCTTTGCACAGGCTGTCTTACACCCCTCAAGTGGCTGAGTGCTCATTTCCATAACCTTTTAAATACAGAATAAATAAAAGCTGATTTCACAGAGCACTAGGACACTGATTGGTGGTATCAGCTGTGTTAGTGCTGGGGTGATACCAAAGCATATTGTATTGGGCCTTTGCCCATGCTTGAATTCTTTGGTTCAAAGGATTCCAAAACCAAGTAAATCCCTGCATCTATAAATCTGGCCATAGAGAAGAGCCTCAAACCATTTTAAGCTTTCATTTTGTTTGGTTTCTGCAACAAAATTCAGCTTCTAATATTAACCAGCCTCCACTTGCTGCAATTGCATTGATGTTTGGCAACATTAGCTGATTGTACAACCTAGTTCTGATTCACAGATTCTACAGTAAGCAGTGGAAACTAGTGGGGCCTAGCCGATTAAACTAGATCAATACTTTCTAAATCAACAGCTCTGGCCCTGTGACTAGACTGTCTAGAATCAGTGTCACGGTAAATGGTTTCAGGATACAGATGACGGAGGTGGTGGCGATGGCCAGGATGGTCCCGATGGGGATAGACTTCTGGGCGTCCCGCAGGTCACCTGACCGGTTGGAGCCTGCCATGATACCTGGAAGGGAGGGGGGGTCACAACAGAACAGAGGAATTATCAACCATGACTACTGACAATTTATCTCTCACATAAGTAGCAATTTTGCATTTTTCCTCAATGGTTTTTTATTTAAATTATGGATGGAAAATGGCACAAGTGAAAGGAAGTCATTATGTAGCATTCACAGAGATTCATCATATCACCAGTTAGCCATGTGGCCTTCAACTTCACCACACACTGCTTTGGTTCTGTCCTGTGTACTAATGGGTATTTATAGAATTGCACACTCCCTACTAATGACGAGCATGCTTATATAACTTAATGCAGGACCAGAGCCATTAATGCAATATGTAATGTAAGAGATTTTACCATCTTATTGCACAAAGTGGTTAAAGTAATGGTGAGAGTTCATCCTGACTGGCCTGTATAATTACCTTGAAAGGCTGGTAACATACATCTAACATATGTACAATAGACTAGAATAATAAAGAATGACCATCAGGACCAACCAAACTGTTTTGATTCAAACATCAAAGCCATATGCAACATACATATAAACTGCATTAACACTCCAGAGTCCTGCATATTGGAGCATTTATCAGAGATACAAAAGACAGAAAGTCGGCCTCATTCACAAAAATGTTTTTTTTTATCATTTAAAGTCATTCATAATCAGGATTTTTCAAAGTGGTGTTGTCTCCAAAAGGAGGCTTATTTAACTGATGGCCTACATAATAAATGAATGCACTTGTGTGTCGGTGAATACTGAGTTATTGTGAAAATGCTCTCAACAAGCATTTCAAAATCACAACATTTCATGAATGAGTGCAGATGGGCGTCAGAGTCTTCCCAATCCAACAAACAAGGGGAGGGGAATATACTTTGGAGGGATTTGTCCATTTTACTGCCGCTATGGTCAAAAGTGCATAACTTAAGATGACACTTTAATGATCCCAGTGGGGAAACAGGCAAAACTTATTTCTCCCTGTACCAGTGTTTCACTGAACTGGGAAACTGTAGCTGTCCTGTATATCCTATAATACAGTGTGTGTCTCTGTTGTCTCTGTACTCTTATGCTCTTACCAGTGACTGAGGGAAAGTAGATGCCGACCAGCAGGGTGAAGAAGGTGGTGATATCGTTGACCACGTAGGGCATGTAGATATCTTGGGAGTTGTCCTCTACCGCAATAGATATCGCGGGCTTGTTTTCTACCAGCATGTTCAGTGGACCGTAGTCCCCCCACATGTTGGCTACAAAGAGACAGAGACAGAGACAGAGGGGCAGATCATCAGATAATTAGACTCTAAGTCACACAGGCCATGAAGATACAGGAGGCGTCTAATGCTGCTCTCAAGGGCTGCACTTGTTTTCCACCGGTAAACCCAGAGATAGAGATAAACAGATAGAAGTTACACAAGACAAGTTACACAGTAAGACAAACCGATGGAAAGACAGACAAAACACAGTTGTTTGTCTACCAGTATGCCCTTATAGCCTCCTGCCATGCTGCTTACAGATTCACTGGGTGTACAAGCGGCCAATGACCCAAGCAACTTTTTTCAAGAGCTCCATTCCATTTCCAGAGAGCCGAGTTAGGGAAGGAAACTTGACCAATGAGAGATGAGGCAGCAGTCAACCGGTTTATTGCAGAGGAAAAGTTGACTATGGATTTGGACACACTGGCTGTTGGCAGCCGATCAGACTTTTGTGCCTCCATTTTTCCTTAAAGCAGTGAAACAGTTTTGGTGAAAAAAATATATTCCACCCGCCCAGAGAGAAAATGAGAGAAGAGAAAACAAATATGGCACTTAGGCCATGGCAAAAATTTACATACAACTGAATAATGTTGCCAACTCAGAAAGGAATCAAAATCACAATCACAATAAAGGAAAATATATTAGGTAAGTGAATTGCTATTTTATTGAGCTGGGCGATCCAGCGACTGAATGGCTGGTGTTGTGTGTAAATTAACAGTAAAAAAGATGCAACAGAGAGGCAGACAGAACAGAGTTGGTGTTTTCCACCAGCAAGCCCAGAGCACCAGAGACTTCCCAACACATAAAAAGTACAACCAATGTGAATGAGAAATGGGGGAAATAATGTGAAAGAGGAACAGGATGATAACAACAGAAAGGGGGGGGGAAATTGAGGGGGATTGGGGAAAACAAAAGGAAAAAGAATTCAAAATAATGGGAGTGGGGAGAAAATAGAGAAAGTAAAATAATCTCATCACACATATGAAATCACTCAGCACCTGCGCATGCTTGCCCCAGTTTCATAACAAGAAGAATGAGAGGAATGCATTCGCACTGAAGGAGGGAGTCAGACTAGTTTGTCATGGCCAGCAGTTTCATAACCCGAGCAATGTCCTGACTTAGCATTTAATGAAATATTGCAATGCACGATTGTGTGAATTCCTACTGAGAAATATGTCCAATCCTCTCCATTTGTCATGTTATTTGTTGAGTGTTTTCAAGCTGAATTTTTGGCAATTTCCCTGTATGATAACTGGATGAGGTAAAACAAATTTTGGAGAAAAATCAGTAGTAAAGTACAGTCTAATCAAATGTAATTTAATTGAAGCAAGAAGACCTCACTTCAAATATTCAGTTTGTGTCACATTTTGGAAATCTAAACTGCTTGTGATCTAGTCAGTACCTGACCTGTGGGATGGTGCAGTTTGTGCTGTATTGATGCAGGAGCAGCCTGATGTCAACTGAGGTGATTGACCAAAGAACAAAAAGTACATGGGGAGGAGGAAGAGGAGGAGGAATGTGAAGAATGTAACGGGGTGGAAACCAGTATATTACAGCCAGCAGTTTCATAATCTGACTCTTGTTCTGAGCAGAATGTGGAAATGCATCGCTGAGAATTCTCGAAAAAGGGGAAAATACTCACATTAGAAACCAGACAGGAATCATTAAAAGAAGGAGAACTGAAAACGCTCGTGATTTGGGCAGATTGGTCTGTTTGCACAAGGCAGAATTGAAATGGGAAGGGATTTCATTACCGCTGCAGGGAGGGTGAACAAGTTCATCCCAGCCAGCTGTTTCACAACCTGACCTCCTGATCAGGACTGAACACTGACAATCAAAAACGGACTTTGACTGCAGCTGTGGGAATTCCTGTTGAGCCTTGATCTCTAGAGATGACTTTCTCTCTCATTTCATTGTTTCATACCTCTCTTTTTCTTTTTAATTTCTCTCTTTCCCCAATTTCTCTCTTTCCTCAATTTCTCTCTCTCTCTCTCTCTGCCCCTCTCAGTGTTCTGTCTCCCTCTCTTCAAAAAGTCAAAAAGGAAATAACACGCGTTCCCCATCTTGATGAAATGATAAAGTTTGTATTGCATTGATAAGACAAACTCACTTGCTGTTACCTAAAGCACTCTAATCAGGTTTTCACTGTGTTCATTTAGTTTGTTAGTGTGTTAGTTCAGAAGATAGAGAGTCAGATAGTTAGTTAGAAAGCGTGTGTGTGTGTGTGTGTGTGTGTGTGTGTGTGTGTGTGTGTGTGTGTGTGTGTATGTGTGCGTTGGTAGGGGATGTTGTGGGGTAGTACTGATGTAAGTGTGCAGTAGTCCCTATACCTATGTGAACTGCAACAGGTACCACCACACAACCACAAAAGCTGTAACTTATACAGGAAATAGTTGGGGAATCAGCCCTGGTTCCAGCACTGAAATGACCCACAATCCCACACTGCTGCCACAAATCCTAGAGGAAACGTCGTAATCCAACCTGAAATGACTCCGCTGGTCAGTCCGGGGATCCCCTGCACCTCAGTCACATTGTTACGGTTAAAGTACTCGTTGCAGGTGGCGTTGAGCTCAGGTCCGTCGCAGAACAGCCTCCACAGCTTGGTGGTGACCGTCACGTTGTCTATAATCTCCGTCTTCAGACACTTGTCGAAGTCGTGGTTCTGCAGTGTGCGGTTCCCCAACAGGCAAACACTATCCAGAGGGGGAGAAGATAGAGTTAGACATCTTTAAATGTCACTCTAAATATCACCTTAGCCCACAAAATTCTAAAAAATTATAATTGGCTGCTGAGATTCCACACAAATCACTGTGGCCGGTTGACAAAGTTAGTTTGATGGCATGCTTGCATAGTCTGGTTGAATACTGGATGAAACTGGATGATACGGTCTGGTAAACTGGACTCACGGGAAGTCCGGCGGCTCAAAGGCGGTCTTGATGACCCCAGCGTAGATGGCCAGGATGGAGAGGATGACGCAGGCCAGGAAGACTAGCGCCAGCTTGTTGACGTACTTCACCCCGACGAAGACGACCAGGGACATGAGCGCCAGGCAGCAGGTGCCGTAGACGCGCATGTTGTTCAGCAGGGCGTCCACCTCGTCCTCCTTCTTCTCCGCTACAAAGATGGCCGCCTTAGGCACGATGTAGGTCTGAATGGGAAGGACAAGGAAAAAACAGAATATGCAGTTGGCTACTGTTAATAAAAGTGTGTTTTATCACTGCGCCCAGATTTGCACCTTGTTAATTCTTGATAACGAGTTACTTCGGCTGTACACTCACCAGTAGAATCTCTATAGTACCCAGGATGTACATAGAGCCAGCGAAGGTCGTGCCCAGGTAGAAACAGAGACCCACGGCTCCACCAAACTCTGGCCCGAGAGACCTGGAAATCATGTAGTACGAGCCTCCAGCTGGGGAGCAAAACACACCGGCAATCAGTTTTGTGAAAACAGAAAAACACTTCTTCTGCACAAACCTCTAAAATGTCAACTTTTTTGGAATTGAGGGGTACTTGTGGATTTTCTAAGATACTCATGGATACATGACACTCTATAAGGATGTTGTCAATGTTTTGTTTTTCTACATGCCTGAAATTCTCAGGCGACAATGTCTGTTGTCTGAACGCAAGGCCTGAGAAACTGTTGCATGGCTAATAATTATCAAAAACCTTTAGTGCATTATGTCTTTTTGCTCCTGTAACAGAAACTAAAAAGAAAAATCACAAAACGACTCAATCTCTTATCTCTTCAGAAATCTCTTCCATTAATTAATCCAATAAGGAGCAAAGGGGAAGCGTGGTCTCGATTCACAACACATCTCGAATTTAAGTACGTACAAGAAACAAAGCCGTCCTACCTGGCACCACGCCATTAGTAGCAATTGCACTCATTGATATGGCTGTCAGCATGGTCTGTTGAGAGAGGACAGGGAGGAACAAAGACATCAGATATGCACATATGTCTCAAAGCTATAGGCCTTATGCATGAAGTTCGTACCCATCAATCAATACACTTTTAATTATGAAATTCCATGATGTTCCCATGACATATAGTTTTATTTCTACGATCAATATCTGTCAGTATGTTCATTTCTTTGTTTATAGAATGATTTGATGATTTTCTTATGCTTTTGTTTTTGGGTAGCGACAACTTTCATTTGGGCTTTCTGTTACTGGGAAATTTGTTATATGGTTATTATTCCTTCAAAAAGGTAAATACATCTACAAGAAACAAAGTCTGACAATTAGCACTTGCCTAGTTTACAAGATTATGAACCTCCATGACATTCACAAAACTTTTTGAATTTCCTGGCCTAGATAACACAATTTTTAATTTCCAAGAAGTTTCCAGATTTTCCATGGCTATAGGTTTCTTGAATGGGTTAAGCCTGCATTTAGCCTGTGAAATGACTTCTTAGAGGCTTATGCTCTAAATCTTTGGGATTGGTAATGGATACAAGCTTTTCCGTGAAATCAGTCATTGTGGCTGAGGATATTTGCATCTGGCCTGTTACCTAATAGTGCTTCCAGATAACAGCAAGGACAGAGGAGAGAGAGGAGAGACAAGGGCAGAGCGACACAAGAGATAACTAGAGGTAGGAAGAGGAAGAGAAGAAGAGAGGAAGTGAAAGAACTTGGGAGAGGTGAGAGGATGAAGGGGAAAACAGAACATAGAGGAAAGATTAGGAGGAGGAGAGGAAGGGCAAGATGAGAGAGAAAGGCTGTTGTCCTTGAGTTGCTATGACCAAAATAAACCTTCTGCTCATTGCTGCATGTCCGGGTTCAGGTCAAGGGTGGAAAAGCTGGAGTAAAGCCAATTAGCTGGCAAATTTACCTCCCACTTCCACTGAATCCCTAAGCAGCTATGGCTTGGTCATGACCAGGAATGAAGAAATTACTGTAATGGAAAGTACTGGGAAGCATGTCTCATACCGTGAAACTCAAAAAGATATCTTACAATTCCCAAACATTGTGTAGACCCAGTCGTTACCTGCCCATTTCTGGAAACTCCTTAGTGGTAGAATGTAGAAATATTTTGAAAAAATTTTACTCACAGCCTTCCTGAATGAATGTGAATAAACGATTGAGAGGTGGCAGTGCCAGTTATTTCTTTCTTTCTCCATCTTCTATTTAAAACATGTTCTCTCTATAGTCAAGTCAAAATCACCACTTTAACCACTGCAATCACTACTGATGCAGACCATGAGAGAGTCCACTCAATATTTTTCACTGTCATTTGACTGCAAGGTTAGATCAAGGGCTAGATCATTAGTTTAGAATCAGAAGACAAAAATGACAGAGATATAATCCATTTTTCTCCATTACAGCGACCAAAAAAAGAAGAAAATCCATTCATTTTGCTTTCGTTTTGTTGACTCATGATTCTTTAATGCTATACCTGACTCTTGGAATCAGATTTTAGTATTAGGGAAAATCTGATATGATATCCAATTTTACCTGAAACTGGATACCAGTATTGGTATAGGACCCTGTCCAACAGTGACAAAGTGTTTCTAATGAATACCTGACACCCACAGTAATGCGACAATATCTTTTGGTGACTCAACTACTCCGCCACTCATATTTATAGTCCAAACTAAACAGAGTGGTGATGTTAACACATTTTGGAAAGGTAGCAGCTGCCAAATGTCACAGTGACCCATAAACACAATAAACTTACTGTTTATGAGTCGTTTAGTAACACACAGCCCAACACATTACAATGATCTCCACTGATGGAAAAGTAATGGCAACTAATCTGTGTGCTGCGTTGTGTGCTGGGATAATGAGGTAGAGAATGAGTGACTGTGTGTTTGCATGGGACATTGTTTCACGAAGATGGAGTCTCCATCTTAATAAATACAGAACTTCTATGTCTCTCCCTACCACAGTGGGCCGGAATAAAACAAAAACTTCTAGCAGCCACTTTTAACTTTGTAAACAGTGTGCTTTAAGCATGTATTAATCCTAACCCTAACCCTAAACCTTTACCTACTTATTCATATTCAGGGTCACAGAGGGGCTGGAGCCTATCCCAGTATAAACTGGGTGAAAGGCAGGGAAACACCAAATCAGGTCGCCAGTCCATCTGGTCCAGTCCCTACTCACACTCCTATTCACACCTATGGGACAATTAGAGTCTCCAATCCACCTGCATGTCTTCTGGACTGTGGGAGGAAGCGGAGCACCCAGAGGAAACCCACGCCAACATGAGTAGAACATACAAACTCCACACAGAAAGGGTCAAACCTGTGACCGCCTTGCTGTGAGGTGACAGTGCAAAGCACTGAGCCACTGTGCCACACTCTGACAAAGTGATTTTTTAAAACACTGCCTGCATTTGTCCTTTGTAGGACAATAAAAATTTGAATTGAGCTGAACTGAATTGAAACAAGCTGGATTGATCTTAAAATAACTAACCGGAAATGAGCTGAGCTGAACTGAAATTTACTGAATTAATTTCAGGATATTTTTGGACATTTCTGGTAGGTCTGACTATATTGCACATGTGCAAAATATGACCTGTGGGTGACTGACTGATGTGGAGCCATCAGTGCAAAGCGAGACAAGGTCTAAGCAGTGAAAATGAACATTAATCTGTTTGACTAAGCTCAGCTCTCCTCTCACATTATCTCAGTCATTATGTAATAGAGGGGATGCAGTGGAGGGTAAACCCTCCTAACCTCACTTTAGCTAGATTTTAATGTGAAACAGTGCACCCACCTTTCCAAGCAAGCATAGTTTTTACTGATATGAAATCTGATATAAATTCACAGCATGCATTACTGGCATAGTGTACCTGGTTACGTTTTATGACCAAGTCTCCAAGGGATGAGGCTGTGTTGAGGCTATGATTTTTATGTTTAGGTAACCCTAACCCTCATGTAAGTTACATGAAAATTGGGTAAATTCAAGAAAATAAAACATAAATATATATTGTTCTGAAATTATAACGTTTTGTCAATATTGGAGGTTGTTGGCCTTAAGGTGATCACTGACTGGCAGTCACAGATTATCTAGCTTTCTGTTTACCACATGACAACAGACTTGGCAGATCCATGGCTTTTATTGTTTCTTGCAGTTAAAGGGGAAAGCTGAATTTGAGGTTTCAAACATATCATTCCTATGTCTTTGCATAATTTAGTCTATATTGGGAGCATTCAGTAGAAGTAGTAGAATAAAATAGAACACAACTTCATTTCTGATTAGTGACTCTTCCTACTCTGCTGAAAGCTGACCACCTGTCAACTTATTTGAGTTGAGGGCAGTGCATTGGTTTTCATCGCTCCGCCCTTCTCTGCCCTTTTTCATTCCTCCCCTCTAGGCAATAAATGGAATGTGGTCACTTTGCCACTGTTGGCCATTCTCAGTGAAAATGATCATGTTATGCTGCTGGAGCAGGAGGAGGGATTTCCTCCATTACAACCAACACTAAGACAGGAAGTATTCAATGGAGATTGTACGCCAAGTCTTTGTTTGTACTTTCCCTGATTAAGCTGAAGTAATCCATTGTCTGCCATGGGATTGGTAAATATAGCCCCTGTGTGGGTGTATGTGTGCCCCTATGTTTCTGACACTTTGCAGATGGAGGGATTAGGCATCAAGCTGCCAGGTACCATTAGGAGCTGGGTCTGTATGGGAAGTAGAAAGCCATGGTGGCTAAATATAGGAGGGATCAGCAGCCACCGAGTCAACTCGGTGGTCACTCTCACTCCTGCTGTCAATCTATCATTTGCATCCCGTCTCAACACTTGCAGCAGCACATCTGCCCCCAGTCTTACCAAAAACACTCAAGCACACATGTTAACACTCATGCACATATTCACTCACATATGTTCATGTATTCAACGCAATAAAGTGCTTGATATATACATTAAGTCCACTCTTACATAATGTACTCAATGCATGTCGGTGCTCTTGATTTAATCACTTAATGTAAACTCTAAATCCCTTGATAAAGGATAAATAAAAAACAAGTTTGTCATTAAGTGTCAGACCAACTCCTCTCAATTTTATATTTTTTATATCATTTGGCAAATATAAACATTGTTTTAGTCTGAGGTGTTGGTGTGCAGCTGCACAGGGTTACATTTTACTTTAACTTGGTGTGGGACTGAGTGCTCCATTGTTAAAGCTCTATAAGTATAGTAAGTAAAGAGGCGGTCATGACACATTGTAAATGTTGTCAGCTCAGTATGTGTGACAGAGCAGTAGCAAAGACTTTTTCTATAAAACATGACAAAACTGAAGGGTCTTAAACTATTTTAAGCCGCCAGTAGTATATTTTTTTACTTACTGGTACTACATTTTCTTGCTAAGCAATATGAGCAAAATTCTGCTTACTGGGTGGGCCTGTTTGCTGCCTAGCAACATTATGTTATTAAAAATGTTATAAAAAATGACAATAGTGGGGCTTTGCTAATGGCAACAGTTCTTGCTGGGTTTAGGGCAGGATACTCACACAGGAGCAGCACATGCCCACAATGGCCAGGGACTCCATGATGCCGGCGGTGCCGACGATCCAGGTAAGGCGCAGGAAGAGGATGACACCCAGAATATTCTGGAGGCAGGGGAGGTAGACACCCATGAAGGTCCCCATCTGAGGGCTCTACAGAGGGAGAGGAGGAAGTGAAGAGAGGAGATGAGATCGGAGAAAACAAGGGGGATGAAAATGTGTGTGTGTGTGTGTGTGTGGGGGGGGGGGGATAGGAGAGGGAGTACAGAAGAGTTGAGGAGAAAAGGAGAAGAAAAGAAACTACAGCAAATGGAAATAGAGGGGAGGAGGAAGACAAAGAAGAGAGAACAGAGAGGGGGGCAGAATGAGCTGGTGGGGAAGGGGGGAGAGGGAAGTGAGAATTAGAGAAACGATGGGAAATGTGAGCAGCGGAAAACAAAGAGGCAAGGAGAATGAAACCAGAGAGGAGGCAAAGAAGGGAATGGGGGAGAAATGGGCATATTTGAGAAGGATGCAACAGGGGGAACAAAAAAATACATAAGTGTCAATTCAGACGAGGCTCTATTCACTGTCCCAATGACACAAAAGTAGGAAAAACTGCAAAAAAGATCAAAAGGATGTAATGAAACAATAATCATTCATCATAGTTGTAAAAATGAATCAACAAACCATTTTGAGGGTATTGCTGAAATGCTATTCTTGAAGATGAAAAAAAAAATCACTGTATAGCATGTATGCACTGACAACAAATAATCAATAAATTCTGAATCACTTCTTCCTTGCAATATGCCCACAATGCAGTTGTAAAACAAGGAGCATCAGAAAATGCAGATTCACAAAATTCTGCACTAGTAAATCTAAACACACATGTTCCTTATCTTCAATAATGTTGACCATTCTGATTAATAACTCATTTGCCATGGCTTAATTATAAATAAATGGGTTGTGGCTGCACTCACCCAACATCTTGTTCTGACCATCTCTCTGATAGGACAGCATCAAAAATATATTGGGAGATCCTCAGCTTGCGAAGCAAAAGTCACCACTGATGGCGATGTGAAAAGCCCCTTTCCCAACTTACTGTTCACCAAAACATGGATGTTTGGTATAACTGAACTGATGTTTTAAAATAGATTCAAGACTAACATTTCAGTTACCTAGGTAGACACAATCTATATAACCAATCTATACTACCCAGCAACATGACTACATAACTTAGAAATTCCTTCATCGCTGCCACCCAACAGACACATTCCTTCAATGAAACTGCAGTTTCGCAACAGGCACAAGCAAAGGGACTACACTAGAAATTTCTGAAAAATGACACGGAATGTAAAGAGAGAAGCGGTCGCCTTAGATTGACAAGCAGCTACCTTTTTCGTCATCTCCCAATGCAAAAGTACAGGACTACTCCCACCGGTCCGGCCAAAAAGGGGGTGACAGGGGTGTCAGCTTTATCCACTCAAGTTTTTAACCAAGACGTTTCTCTGAGCCAATGGGAGGCGCCCGCGGCGTATTTCCATGCAAGGGACAGGATGGGGCAATTGGCATGGGACCGGAGCTGTGGTCACAGAAGCATCTGTGCGCTGCATGGCAGCACTGTGGGCACTTTTAATTTTGCTTCTTTTAAGAAAACAAAAATTTGAGTATAGAAGCTCCCAAAAAGGAGACTGACAGTCTGTGGCAGGGTGGAAGTACAAAAGCTTGTGTTGATTCATAAATAAGAGATGGGTTGTAGATGCTAGACTGCCATTGCCTTTGTGTTCTTATTTCATCTTCGTAATGGGCTTTTACCCCTGTGCTCTGATCCTAGCAACAGGATCAATAGGTCTTAATACTGTACTTTTAACCCAAATATACCTTTTGAAGTATGAGCTTTTACCATGGTCCACTGGTTATACCTAAAGCCTTGTATCTAAATAAAATAAAGGGTCTGGGACTAGCTTCCAATAATCCAGTTTTTACATTTTGGGACAAAAAATGTTGTTGAAGCAATATAAGCTTAAATAGATGGATTTGTATTTGTTGAAGGAAAAAATTAGCTTACTGAACATTATTCTATCAGGAAGTAATTGGACCTAAAGTGTATTTCAATTGCATAACTGTCTAGATAGATGACCACCTCCAAGCAGTCCAAGGGAAACCTACCACAGGGTGGTAGGTTTAAGTGGTTTGTTTTTTGACTATCTCCGAGCATAAAGAGAAGTGGCAGATTTCCACAAGCATAAAAAGGAAGCAAGGCCACAGGGGTGTGAAGGGGGAAATGAGGTGCTCAGGTTTGCATACCCTAAAAAAGACTTGAGAACAAAATAAACAATAGGGCTTCAGTGGTCAAAGACCCTGTTATGTAATGCAAGTTCAGCAGGTTTAAAAGTACCAGTGCTAAAAAGCAAATATACTGTATTTAACTGTATGTAGACTACACCGCTCTAGAGAAGAGAGGAGAAGTAAAACTTAACAGCTTTGATACAGACACTATTTGAAGCAGGGCTCTCTACTGTACCTTGACTGCTTTCTTCTTGGGCCCCTCATCATCGTCGGCCTCCTCGTGCTCCTGGGCCCCCTGGGTGAGATTGGTGTAGTTCGCCAGCTTATTGAGGAGAGATGACACCATAGGGTTGCTGTCCATCTCCTCCTGCAACATGGAAACCATGGAAAATACATTTAGCGTGCTGAGCAAAAGCTGCATCTGTTGATAACCAAATGTCAGCAACTTTCCTTTTTCAAGTGATAGCTTAGTTTAAGCCTAACTCAGGACTCACGTTTCATATAAATCTTAACTGTGCGTAATTGATATTTGATTGTGTATATACTAGTTGTGTAACTTTCATTTACTTTGGGTGGTCAATTGCCCTATGCTTAGAGAAAAAAAACCTCCCGGACCAAAATTGACAGTGCAAAACTTATTTCAGTGTGTGTTCATAATTCAAAGGATCTTAGAATAGCATGGCTGGATCAGCTTCATGCAGAGTGGTTAAAATAGAAGTCACAGTGCCTAATTGACTTTATTCCAAGGATTCTATACAAGGCCAGTGACCACAGAGGGGGAAGGTCTGCCAAATGGCACGGCAAAGCACCTGGCAACAGTTCAACTGAATGAACTTGAAGGAATACATCAACTTTTTTGGCAAATAAGCTCTTTGATCAACGTACTGTTGCACTATGGGAAGAATGGTAGAAGTTTCAACTCAGTGTGCAGTATTTATTTAGTTCACCACAGTGCATGCTGACGCTTTAACATACTGTGCATTTGTGGATGGTATGAACTAGTTTTGCTTAATCTAAAAAGCTTTAAAGGCAAGGCCAAAATGTAATGTGACATCAATAAAGCTACAGCTGTGCTTCCAGTGATAGTTGATGGTGATAGTTCAATAGTTGATGTTTGAATAAACAAGATATTGATGCTATGACACCTAGACTGCTCCAGGTATTGTTCTAGTAAGGTCCGAGGTTTGTCCTTCGTGGCCTATGACATCTTGTCAAAATAAGTCACATAGTCAATTTTCACAGTGCAAAGAAAACATCCCACTGCATAAATAGGCCAAGGACCTAGATCAAGTGAGAAGATGATGGTGTAAACTGTTGGAAGAGAGTTACCTCAAAGAGGGCCATGTTCTTGCCATCGTAGCTGTTGCCCTTGTCATTATCTGTGTTGTTGATAAATGGGCTACTTTCCTTTGGGTTGCCATCACCTGTGGAAACAGATCAGAAATGTAGGAAGTGTAAGATTTGTCATGTAACCAACATGGAATCATGGCTGGCCAAGCAAGATCACGCAAGATCAAGCAAGAACTTAACAGTAAAACTGCCATCACAATTTAACTGCAAAAGAATATTATTCAGCAGTTATACAGTGCTAGCTATTTTTTACAGTTTTCCAATACACTGAGCCTTTGCACCTCACTCTTACTTAGCATTTTGCAATGAGCACCTCCAGCCTCTATTTCTGTTAGATATTGAACTGTTACAGCTGTCATCCATGTTCGCAATAACCACTGCTTCCTCAAAGGGCCTTCCTTGAAGGCCTTTTCCTGGTCTTAGGTCTATAAGTCCTGTGTTTGCCAGTATGATGGCCACACTACTGATCAAGCTAATCCAAACGTGGCCTCAAAAGATGACATATCAACCAAGTAAATGAATTTAACCAACATTTTCCACTTTGTAACGCAGGACAGGGGTGGATGAGGGAAAGTAAAGGGATGGCAAATTTGTACAGTTGTTACTGTAAATATTTTGCAGAATTACAGAATGATGCTCAATAAACTCTGGGATACAGAAAAGAATAGAAAACAATGGAAAATGCCTTTATGGAGAGCAAGGAAAATTTTTATATTTAACTCAGTTGTGCCTGGAGCTAGATTTATCTACTTTCTTGACACTAGAAGTGTATGTTCTTCATTGTTTTGTTTTCTATTCAGTTCCCGCCAGCCCATGAGCAACTGTAAAGTTTGTCCAAAGTCCTGATGCGCTCCAAGTGCAATTCTTCACCTAAGCTCTGGGATACCTTCAGGTTAAAACTGACCCAGGTTTTCAGGACAGCAAAGGGTATTCGAATGTGATGTGAGCAGAGAACTGAGCAGTTAAAGAGCTTTTAACAAAAAGGTCAGACCTTACCAGAGGAATTATAGGACATGCTTAGAAAGCACATACAGCACATAGTTAGAAACACATGCTTGTATGGAAAAATGCAAACTCCTGTAAAGTCCTGTAAATGTTCAATTTAAAAAATGGCTTGGAAGACAATTAAGTGCTATTCTGTTAACTGGAACCATAATGCCAAATAGCTGTACCGGACTACCAGCCAATGTAATGAGTTATGGATGAGCTATCTTTCTGAAAGGCTGCATCTTTTATCATTTGAAAGCCTCAACTGGCCGTTTGTCTGACCCAGCCTCCATTTGTTGAATGCATTGTGCTCCCAGCTGAAACAAACTTGGGCAGCTTATGCTCCTAAACCAGCAGAGAATCTCAATAAAAGACAAACTATGAGGTGCCACTGCAGTGCCAAGGCTGCGCCACCTCCTGCCAAGAGAAGATTATTCTCATTCAGCCACGCAAGTCTCATATTTCAAGACTAGTGTTAGCAGCAGTTGGGCTACACAATACCACTAACAAAGGTTATTATAGTTTACTGTACTAAAATTAAGACTGAGAGGAAAACTACACATGAGAAAGCATTTTAGTAAACTGAAATAAAATAAAAACTGGACTATGCAGAACTGAATTAGCCACAGTACAAATTCACCGGGGTGCATTCAAGATTTTAAGCATTACCTATAACTAACAATCATAATCAGGAATGTGCAAACTGCATAATAAGCCACAAAATCTCTTTAAACATACAGTTGGCAACACATAGCCTAATGTTCTTTTATTCAACCCAGAGTAAATGATCATCATCATTATAGTGTTGGGCTGCCATATTTCTAACTTGTGCTGTAAAAGATGTCTGCCTAACCTGTGACACCACGATAACCCCTCTTATTTGTTCATATTTATTTGATTAAACTGAGGACATATTTTTCACTCTCCAATTAAATGAAGGAACCTGGCAGAAATATTTGGAAGCTGTAACTTGGTTGTTTACTTTGTAATAGAGCAAAATGGGTATTTTGAGTTAGGGTGAGAACTGAAAATGGCTGAGAGATTGCCTGGCATCACAGTATCACCACATTTCTCAAGGATTTATACTCATATACCCCTAACACTTAAAAAAGCACAGATAAGAGCTTTAACAAAATACACTTGGAGCTAAAGGACAATGAATTCTACAACGCCTGTGACCTCTCATGGTCTGTTCCAACCACATAAGCTCTCCTTAGGTCATGTAATGGTCATTTTGAGAGGACGACACATCCTCTCCTCTCTACCTCCACTCCAACAACCACAGCAGAACGTCAGACAGCCTTCCGTGTCTTCGACTGGCCACAACAACTCGCACAGCCGGACCGCGCCGCGCACAGCAGCCTAGCGGTCTTCAGACGGAACATTCTAGCGCCAAACTGTGAGCCACGTCGGGCCTTTGCCCCCGGCATTCTACACAGCCACGCGCTGAGCAAATGTTTTGAATGAGCGGACAGCTTAGGGCGTAGGGGCTAACATACCCAACGTGGGGCGGTCAAGTCCACATGTAAACACAGAGGGATCTTATTTCCAGGCAAACGTGGTAGCCAAAGATTGTTTATGTGTGTGAATATGTGTGTGCTTCCTATTCCCCCATCATATGTATGCTGGAAAAGCCTCTGTTGGTTTAATTTGCATGTAACCACGTCATACTATTTAGCACGTGTGACCAAATAAGTGCTTTTCATCTATTGGCCATCATGCAAGTGATTTGCAAACACAGATTCATTTGGTTCCGTTTTAAGGAGCACACAAAATCTGAATTGAGCAGGAGGGATTAACTAATTTATTCCCACTCCCAGATTTCCCCCCCATTTTCTCACACAGGGATTCAAACAAATAACCTTCCCGTCATAAGCTCGCTTCTCTAACCTTCAGGCTACTGCTGTCTCAGAGTTGTGATTATGGGTAAGAAGGGGGGGAAGAAAGTATCAGCAGCTGGAGTGGATCCCAGCTCTGCCATAGGACAGGAGTAATAATAAAACTCTATTTGTGTAGGCCTTTGCAAAACAGAGTTACAGACAAAAAAAAAAAGTGTGCTTTACAGACAATAAAACACTATAAATAAAAGACAATAAGAAACAATAAAAACACCACACATTACACACAGGGTTAAAAAAAGACGAAAACAGGCAAAATTCAATGGGAAGTTAAAACAAATGCAATAAAAGACCGTCTTAAAGTGCATTTTATGCAGAAATGTCGCAATACACATTAGACAGAACAGCAAAGAAAGAAAGCAAAGATGTTAGTAATAATCATAAAACCATACCAGAGCACCCACACAGAACTAATATAAGTACAACCAAACAGGGAACACCAATAACACAGCATCATCCACACTGTGTTGAAGCAAGTGTTTTTATTTGTTTTTGTGTGTGAGTGAGTATTCAGCCATTCCCATCCACGACCCTCTGCCTGGCCGTGTTCACTCATCGGTGGAGCTGCCTAGTGAGAACTCCGGCTGCAGTGGGGGATTTCATGGGTAACTTTCACTGCTTGATCCAGCTGCGGGGGGAATAAGAGGCTTGCAGCATGGCTTAGCCCTGTGGTAATCACAGGGAAAGTCACTATGTCCTTGTACGGCGTGGCTCTTTAAAACACGGCCCGAGTGGGATAGCTTATAGGCAGAACATATTAGGTGTAGGCACTATGTTTCAATAAGCTGGGATAGCAGGGAACGAATGTGAGATAATGGTGGAGTGAATCAATCTCTTTCTCTCGTTCTGTCAGTCATCGCTCAGCCTGGTGGGACGCTACACACCACAGGTAATCATTGTCTTAAATGACGCTAGCTAAATCCAAACGTAGTCAAATCCTCTTTGAGGCCCAGCGGCAGGCTAAAGCTGGCAGTCCTGTTTCTAAATAAAGGCTGCCGCTTTTTGACTTGTAGCCCTGGGCCACGTGATTGGTGGGGTGGACGGCAATGACGAAATGACGAGGCAGGAATTGAGAGCAATCATTTAAATCACTCAAGGTATGAGGCCCTTTACAACACAGCTGCCACAATGAGTCCCACAATGCAGCCAAGGAACCAGTCAAACACATTCTGTAACATGCTGATCAAATCGTATAATTTATTTCACTCTAATGGTATTTACATTGTGATAAAATTAAATACTATTAAATTAAAGCTATGCCTATAGGTCTACCTTGTGAGCTGCAGGCTAAAATTGCTGCTGGTTATCAAGTGGAGGCTTTAATATTTGTCTCTTAACAGTCTAAAGAGTTTTTTGCCTAATGCCAGATAAAAGGGTCATCAACCTATGGCTGATACTCCTAGAGTAAATGAAAGCTGTAAAGGGGACTGGAAATACTGGTTACATTGTTTTTAATTAAAAAAAAAAACTTTAACCAGGCAAACACACTTATTCATTACAAAGCAGTATAAGCAGTGTTCTCACCCCTTTAAGCCACAAATACCTAAAGAAATGAAGTAACAAATCTGTCCCACCTCCAAGTCATTGAGGCCAGCACAAAACTTCCAGTGACCTGCACTTGCACTTATCACCATCCTAGACTAGCCCGAGGTGCCAGCTGCCACAAATCCTCACAGTCGATGCCAAATACTGAGTGCAGTAGATGCAGCTGTAGGTTGTGTAGCAAGATCACGAGAGTAAGTACAAGAGAATAAAAGAATAAAATAAAGTAATATAGAGACAACTGACGACTGTATGACGCATCCATCTAGGTCTAAACTGTAACTGTGTGTGTGTGTGTGTGTGTGTGTGTGTCTCTCTGTCCGTGACCATTTATGTGTAAATTTTAACATGTTGCATCTGTGAGTGGGTTTTGGTGTGCTGTAGCAAAACGTCCCGGGAGACATGGTCCAGATTCATGTACAGTACAAGACACTGACCTAGTTAACAGATGTTAGTCTTTATGCACATTATGTTCGGTGTCATATACCTTCGACTAATTCATCGCTTGTCAATGTAGCCTGATTGACAATAGCTCCCTACAGCTAAAGTTAAATTGGACTGAATTTCTCACTAAATGGGTTATAAGCAATTTATAAGCAAGAGATTTTTGGGGCATTATTGTTGGGTGCAGGGAGGTGTAGCAAGAATAACCTTCAACCGGCGGATTTGGTTCAAGCCCCTGTGACAGCAAGCTGCTGAAGTGTCCTTGAGCAAGACACTGAATCCCTACCAGCTCCAGACCTTGCACTCTAAACTCCTTGTAGATGGGAGCAAAAAGTATCGCCAGAGTATCACTAAATAGATAATTGAATAAATAAATTAGTCTGGTTTGGGCTCACAATAAAAAATAGTAAACCTAGCACTTCTAAACTTCTAAAAACAGAGTTTAAAAAGTTCAAGTCACGCTGGGCTCAAATTTCCAGGACAGAGTCAAGCTCTGTCCTTGAGAAAACCAGTTCAGCTATGATGACCGACCAAGTACAAACTGTAAAGATGGCAGCCTGCTCATTTGACGTCATTACTCATTATGCAATGCATAAAGTCCTAACATCAGCTTTTCTCTTGTCAGTTCAGAAATGCTGAAGCCGCACTGCTCAGTGAAATTTGGTCGAGAGGGGCAAATGATGAAAATCTTGGCAAATTTGCACCTGGTCTATTGCGGAGAGTGAGAAAGGACGAGAACAAGGTAAAAGGTGGATAGGGTGGATAGGGAGTGGTTGGGTGTGTGTATGTGTGTGTGTCCTGGTGGAACTGATAATGGATGTAATAAAAAAGCCCCATCGCATACTACTACCATTATTCCCACCGTTTAAGCCCAACAATGTCTCCAGCCAGAAGGGATCTTCATCACGTCAGACTCTTCCATTCATCATACACAGTGTTGTGTCTCTTTCTCTGATGTTTGTACTATAACGAATGCACCCGGATACGGAGGCTATTCATGCCATGTGCACAGTACACCTACACATCTATGAACAGAGCTACATCGTAGAGAAGCATTCATCACCGTTCAAACAGTTGCCAAGGTTGCAGAAAATCAAGCCTGGGGCTATACTGAGGCAGTGAGCCCAGTCCTGGGTAGTGAAATGGAATAGTATTTGAGCTGACGTTGTGGACCTGAATAGCTCAGGGGGAGCAGAGTCATCTCAATCACAACTACAGACTGCAGTCTTCATGGAAACACAGAAACCTTGTATCCTACTTGCAAGGTGTACTGCAAGAAACCTGAATATGACAGCTGGGATATGCCAATATTAGCTGGGATTACTGACATGTCAGCACCTTATCCTGTTAACTGTTGGTTTTCATGTTCTGTCTATGTTCTGTGTCAATGTTCAGAATGATTTACTCATGTATACAGGGATATTTGAGATCCAGCTATAAAAATGCATAGAAACTGGTATCTTTCTGAGTGAGTTTCCTTGATGTAGCCTGATGGTAAAGCCCAGTTTATATATTAATGTATATATTGTTCTCTACTTAAGACACCAAAGCTATGACAGCATGGTGTGTGGGAGACAAATTAGCGTTGTATGGATGCATACAAACAGCTTATTCCAAATAAGACCATAACCACAAGGATATGAGCTAGTGTCCTTAATATTATGTGCATGTAAACACACTCAATGTTAGACTATCAAGCATAAACAGATGGACCTTAAGAGGAACATGGTAAAAAACATCTGAATAAGTCTGACCGAATCTAACCTTCTCTTAGGTCTTACTGAATAAAGCTAATTCACAAATCAACATCTGATGGGACACTGTATAGCTGTATAGCCAAGGTCCAGTTCACTTTGAAATGACTCAGTGACCTAGAGAGAGAGTTTCTGCATTACATTAAAGAACAAACACAAAAACCAGACCAGACTCAAACAAAAGAGTTGAATACACTTTAAATAGTGCATGAAAAAGCACAAGCAATGCCAGATTTATCTTATCTTATCTCTTGCTTATGTGTCATCTTTTGGGGCTCTTTAAGTTCCTGGCAAAAAAAACAACATCAAGCATACCTGAACTAGGTACTGATGCCACCCCTGAAATCAAAAATCACTTCTACATAATTATACCAGGAGATGGTGATGTTGTCAAGACCCCCATTTCTGGAAGTACCACTTTCGGCCCCTCTAAGCCAGTGATGCCTGGTCCCGTGCCATGGAGGAGTATGCAGGTTTTCATTCCAGCCAAACACGACTACAACAGCTGATTTCACTGATTAGTTCCTCCCTCTCTGGTTGAAGAAGTGCTAATTAGTGAAATCAGCTGCTGTGGCGTTTGCATGGAATGAAAAACTGCATACTTTTCCATGGCACAGGACCGGACACCACTGGCTTAGAGGGACCATTGCCTGGGCTAGGATCGACAGAACTTTCTCTCGTGTGTCTCTATTGCTCTGTCTCTCTCTCTCTCAGTTTCCCTACTGCGGAAATGGAGAAAAAAAATAGTAAGAAAAGTTGACTGCCCACTCAGTTTAAAAAATAATAGAGGATTTGCCTTCACTTTACACTGTTCTGGTCCCTAAAATGTTTCATTTTCAATCATATCCCTCAAACCCACTCAGAAGAGCAACACTGGACCATGGATGGCCAGAATGTGTTCATCTGTCCACTGTGTCCTTAGCCAAGTCTAGGCCAACAACAAACACAGGTTGGTCAATGCAGTTGTTAGTTGTATCTATTTTAGTTCCTGAATCCACTTCATTGGTGTTGTTAGGTAACTTGAATAAGCAAGACTTTTGGCAATGTAGATGGACAATCCTCCAAGTAACAGACAACAAAGTGAAACATAGGGTCCAAAATGTATTCAAATGGTTCCTGGCAGCAAGATGTTCCTGTGTGATTAAAGCTATGGCAACACCTTGGGCAACATACTGCCCATTGAGGTTGCCCAAAAGCTGCCGTGTGTCCCAGTTGCCTTCACATATTTGCAGCAACGGGAGGGGCAGTGACATGGTGCCTTGAATGTAACCTTGCAAAACTTTTTCTATCAGTGTCTTTGTGGCAAGCCAAGCAGCTGGATGTGCCAAACAATGTAAAAAGTCATTTAGTAGCTCTAAAACAATAGATGTAAGCTTTAAGTGCAATCCATTGTTGTTTCATCTTATCAAGCCTACTAGGAGCTGATGATTTGTACTTCTAACTATGCAATTCACTTTTGTTACATTAGTGAAATGTTACACTATTCATCTAAATGGTTTAAGTCAGATTGAATGCATAATCCAAGCAACCCCACTAGTCTGTCTGGAAAGAGGTGTTTTCCATTACTTTGCTCCTTTATGAAGTCCTATTTCCACAACAATTTGGCAACCGTTGAGAGGGAAAGAGAGATAGAGGGAGAAGGGTGAAACCTCTTGTGTAATTGTTGATGAATGAATGCAGGTGTATTTGATGTTGTGAGCTATGTGTGTGTGTCTGTGTGTGTGTGTGTCTGTGTGTGTGTCTCGCTCGCGCGCACGCACGCACGCACGCACGCACGCACGCACGCACGCACATGTTCCACTTCTGCAGGTGGGGAGGAGAGTCTCCCTGCGCTATAGCGCATTAGGTGACCCCTAAAAAAGTGACATTGCTAGAAGGTACACATAAGAGGCAATGACCATATGTGCAGATCTACATTGATTTAATAAACAGGGCAAAAACATCAGCAACCTCTTTTTCTATACTTCCAAAGACTACTTAAGAAGAGCATCACCTTGTCTATGATGCAAAAGATGAAAATGTATCTATGCTGTCAAATCACTTTCAATACAACCAATTCAACTAAATTCAATTTAGATTACTTTTTGGCAATGTCTTTATAGGTTGACCATAAGAACCATTTATTCACTTCCTGAGTAACTGAACTGAAAATGATTTGCCCCCAATCTAGCTACTGTACCGACTATTGGCTGTAAAAGATTGCTATGAACACCAAAGATGGTTTCATAATGCCTAATCATGTTTGAAGTCTGTTCTTGGAAGGTGCCGTTATCCCAAGAATGTGATTTTTCAACATAAACAATCACTGGATATGAAAGGCTCCCCTAAAGACCTCTTAAAAAAGAGAGAGAGGATTCAGGTGATGTTATTCCATCATTTTAACTCCTCTATAGACCAAATTCTTGACAGGAATTCTCTCTTCTTTGAGGAGTCTCCTCAAAAGTCTAGTGCACATAAATATGAAAATCTTAATGATCCAGTCATCGTGCTGAAACCTTTTTCGTGCTGATCTGTGTAAGATCTTATATCGGCTGATGATTTGGGCACACCAACCCTCAGCCAACCAACAGTCAGACCCTCAGCTTTAGGGGAGCAACACCTTTCCCCTCATCGCCAGATGTAAAACAAAACCAGACCAAACAAGGTGCATCTAAGCGGCGGCCACACTGACCCGCTGTGCCTGTACGTGTACGTTCATTTCAATTCATTTTCTGTCCGTTGTCCGGACAGGGCTGATGACACGTCCATCTCTGTCAGATTTCCATCCCTTTTGATGGACAGAAAGTTCAACCCAGTTGAACTTTTTCTAGATGGATGGTTTTGTCACCATCCGTTTAGGCGGTCAGAGGTGTTCCTACGTTTGTTTTGGAAAGATGGCGGCGAACACAGGAGACAACGGTACAACCAAAACATGGGGTGGGGGACTGAGGGGTCTTCCTACTTTTTCCCTGCTTTCTGTGTTTGTGATCACATCACTGGCTAAAGTAGCTGTGAAGTGGACTAAGTGACCAGCCCAAACCAAATTTACCTGCACTTTGCTTTCTGGCAGGTACCAATTTACCACCCGGTACAGGTATACTGAGGATGTGCTAATGGCTAGGCCCAGCCTCCCTCGTCTCTATGGTAATAAATGGCCATGGATCCTATTTATAACCACTAAGCTCCACACTCTGACAATGCCGTAAGCTGTCTTGCACTCGCCGAGTTAGCCCATGGCTCATCGTACCGAAAAGAAAGCGAGAGCGAGGGTGAGTGGGAGCGTGTCTGAGAGAGTGAGAGAGGGAGAGAGAGAGAGAGCGAGAGCGAGAGGTGGAGTAGAGGGCAGGAGGGAGAGAGAGGGATGGAGGGGCAGAATGGGGTAGACAGAGTGAGTCAAAAATCTGTCCCTTCAGTCCCATAAATCTCAAGGTTAACTTGAACAGAAACATGCAATTAGCAACTTGAAGATTAAGAAGCAGCAGAAACTAAAAAAGCAAAGACAAATCATGATTTCCTTCATATGCAATTTGGTGGATGCTTTTATCCAAAGTGCCTTACAGTAGTATGAGTTCATTCATTTTTAGCATCTTTTCCCTGTGGAATCCTTCACCCTGGCAGAGTCAGTGCCATGCTCTACCCGCTGGGCTATACAGGACCACAAATCACTGCAAGTAAACATCCAAGTTTCAATCTGTCCCCAAGAACAATATCTTGACTTTGGATCGGCCGAATCCCTAACAGCTGACGCACAGCGGAGTCCTCCGTTGATTAATTTTTCTCCATCACTTACCCAACGCACATAAACACTAACACACAACAACACACAGGCACACAATAGACTTACATTAAGCCCCTTTTGTAAGCCAGATTTCACTTTGGTGGAACAATTTGACTTGAGGAGGATAAGAAGAGACGAAGAGCAGATACAGCTATCTCTAATCCAGGTGAGCTGTAGAAAGCCAGTAAATAAAACAAATACCCTCACATGCCAATCCTCTAAAAAAAGGTGCTGGACATAAACTATAGCGGAGAATGTCAAGACTAACACACTTAACCAAATACCCCAACATAGTCACAGTTTATCAGCACCAACATACGGGTGCTAGTAAAGGGCAACTGAAGGAGTATCTTAGTTAAGAGAAAGACAACTTACCCCTCCGTCGCGAGCCTGCCCCTTGCTCCATGCTGGGGAGCGGGGCTGAAAAAGGGGGGTTGAAGGGAGGGGGTCCTAGCAGTGGTCCCTGGGGAACTCCAGTAGCGGGGGTCCAAAGTATAGAGACACTGCTAGTGAGGTACAGAAGTCAGGGACGCTGCCTGCGCTGTGTGTGTAATGTGAGGATCAGCTATTTCTGTGACGGTGTGTGTGTGTGTTGGTGTGTGTGTGTGTGTGTGTGTGCGCGTGTGTGTGTGTGTGTGTGTGACAGTGGCCAGTGACGACGGTGTCAGCGGCATCAGCCATGCATCACAAACCACGGACCCATGCGCGCGCACACACACACACACACACAGCTCCCTCCCCTCAGCCTCCCTGAGCTTCTGATCCCTGCGTACACACACAAACACACACACACGTGTACACACAAACACACACACACAGAAGGGGGAGGAGCAAAGAAAGCGAGGGAAGCAGAAAGCTGTTGTAAAATAGAGAGACAGCTGTTGGGGAGGGAGGCAGCAGAGAGAGGAGGAAAGGTAAAGAAGATGGATACAGATCAGCAGACAAACGAGAGAGGAAAAAGACAAAATGATGGTAGCATCAGAGGAGGAAAAAGCAGAGAAAAAGTGAGTGCAAAAGACAAGAGAGAGAAAGAAAGAGCGAAAGAGAGAAAGTGAGCTTGTGGCCTAGGTCAAAAATTGAACATCGCTTTAAGAAGCTGAGTAAGCTGAGAAAAATCACTAACCGTCCAACATAGAAGCTATTCAGTATACCAATACATTCACTTGATAATGTCTACTTAATTTACAAGCAAGGAGATATGCACTATTAACACTTAACATTGCTTTACATTAAGCATAGCTCATACATTCCTCCATCGAGTTTTATTAAATTCTGTTCTATTTCCAGTGATAATACATCAGGACTACGCTATCCTTGGGCCTACATACAGTATTTTGGATCAATAATTGTTTATTATTTTTAAGGAAAGCCCCGGGTGCTGCCTGAGTGAGCAGTTTCATTTACTGTTTGACCTCCTGACCCACCTCCAGGGTGACATAGGTGGAGGTGGCCAATCGATCAACAAAGCACAGTATGCATGCAGCACAATATGGCTGGGAGCTACACTGCATTCTAAAGGGATACTTGAATGGAGCCACACAAATATATGCATCTTTCCAATACTGTTGTCAATGGTATGTTAGTGTTTTACTAACATACCACAATGCTGGAAAAACTGTTTAATATCACCAGAATGTCAAAAATGTGACTATTGTGATGTTGTGATTTTGCCCATATTGTCCAGCCTTACCATTACTACAGGTGGAATGTAAGGATTAAGAGCACTAGCCCAGCAACAATGTTTCCTAGTAAAACTAATAACGGGCAAGTGAGCTGGTAAAATCTCCATACCTAACCATCTATTCTATTGCAACACTGTGTGTACTTGAGGCAGGTTAAAATCTGCCTGCAGGTTTCAGCCACAACCTAGCAGGACAGTCAAAGCACCATCCTGTGATATGTTGTCTATATCATGCATCCATAATCAGAATTAGAGATGGAGATAGGCGTTGATGGTTCTGATCAGAGCTAGACAGAGCCAAATTTGAGCTCCAGCCATAGTCCCAGCAGCACAAATAGGATACACAAGGGCAGACCAAGCCCCGGCCCTAGCCCCTGCTCCAGCCTTTAGCCCCAGGCTTTAGTGAATCTAATACCCTGCCGACCGGTGCTACCTCTGTCTTGGCTGCTCATTAATCTGCCAGTCTAAGAGCATGTGAAGTGGGCAGTAATCACTTAACCAGATTAGGCTAATCCTGACCCTTTTATAAAACACAGAAGCCACCTCTAGGATCCAGGGTGGGAGAGGGCACGGCTCTAAAGCCACAGACGAACTGCAGCTCAACCTCTGCTGCAGTCTACTGGCCACTGGCTAGCTATCATTCAAGTGACAGTGGCTTTCACCAGGGGGAGCAATATCTGCTATTGGTCATTCAGGAGAGAATGGCAAAGCCATGGCCCCAGAGGCATCTGTGTAGAAAGAGATATGGCATCAAGATTTAGGTCTAATTCCAGGAAGCAAAAACTGAATCACTAGGGACTAAAAAAACACTACACAGACAATATTGCTAATTTTTTGAGATAACAGAACAAATCTTTACCACAGAGTAATCTTTAAATCTCGGAGAGAAAACTTGACAATCTTTACATAGTGTACATCCAGCCTTCACCAGCCAATGTGAAGACAAACTGAACATTCGCTGGTAGCATCATTAACTTGACAGATGTGTCAAAGCACGGCTTAAACAGAGGCTATCAAATCACATAGTAAGAAGGATTTAGTAGTATCAAGCTCCACTTGGTTTGATGTCAGATGGCTGCGGTTGTAGTTATTTTCTGTGCATGTGTGTGAGTGTGTGTGTGTTGTACTTAGTGATGTCCTAAGCCTTTAAACCCTTCAGGTAAACAACACTGTCCGTTATGCAACACAGAGGACTGGGTGGGAGAGGGGGGATGGTGGGAGGAGGGAGTGCGCATGTGGGGTTGAGGGGAGGGTGTGTTGGACGGGTGATGTTAGCGGTCTTGTTATAATAGCTGGGGGCTTGTGCAAACTGCAAACTTGCCTGACTGGAAGGATTTTAGTAATTGTTTGGTGAGGGGACCAAGTCCAGTTATGATGCATTGATTAGTGCTGCCTGTAAAAAACTGCCTGCAAAAACATGATGGATTTAGCAATAACCTTAAATTTAATCACTCCAACAAAATCACATTTGTCTTCATTAAACATTTTTGACCATATATGTATATAAGTAGAGAAAATGTTGAATTCCTGTAATAGGGCCCTTTAAGAGTGAGAGCGTGTGTGAGGAGTGTTGAGAGTGCGTGGGAGTGTGTCAGAGAGAGAGAGAGAGAGAGAGAGAGAGAGAGAGAGAGAGAGAGAGAGAGAGAGAGAGAGAGAGAGAGAGAGAGAGAGAGAGAGAGAGAGAGAGAGAGAGAGAGAGAGGGTCAGCCAAGGTTAGGTAGATCGATGTTACTTATCACTACTTACACCTGAATCCTCACAGCTATATGCAAACACAGTTTTCTAAATGCAACATCGTGTTCACCATCCTGTCAACAGCAGTGGTCCCACACATGGATCGCCACAGATAGTGAAAATAATCATCCCTACTTGACTTGTTGGACATTTTGCTGTACTAAAAGAATGAATGGATGAACTTTTTGGAGAGCCTGTATGTGCCTCCTCTAGTATTCTTTTTAATGTAGACTAGTCAGACCTAGAAGGGGGCAATAACATAATTTACTTGATCCTGAGAGGGAGATTACAATGATTGAGAAATACCTTAACAGATGGAACTCTTAACACAAAAAGCCTTAGTTTACTGCTGAGAGAAGTCTCAAATGTGCTGGGAACCCGATTCATTTTTCTTCAAACTGTGTTATTGTTTGTTTTCCTCCCTTCTTGACACATTTTGCTCTATAAATTCGGCATGCTAAACAGAACAGGATGTTGCTATGGTTTCACCATGAGGTACAGTACTTGTTTTCAGTTGTACTTAGAAAACCTTCCAGTTCCCATGTGTTTGCAAATCATGTTTTCATGGCTGATTTTCCTCTTCAATTTCCATAGCCAGTTTATGGAAATGTCATCTTATGAGGGCAGATTAGATGGCAATTAATCTCTCTAATCTTTATATACATTTAGGGCTTTCAAGGTATTCTGGCATGGAGCCACATAAATGTATGCATTTTTACAGGACCATCATCAAAAGCATTTTTAAAGCTAAAAAGTGAATTATAAAGAGTGGATAATATGAATGGAATAGAGACCTGTGTGAACTTTGGTTGGTATCCTAGAATCATGTATTTTCCTGAATTTGTATTGGAATAACCAAATACGATTAAAAACAAACATTGTGATGCAAGTTTGGGTAATTTCACCCAGTCCTCAAGATGTTCCAACAACAAGCACAAAATCTTGATGTGAGTCATGATCATGTGAAAGTAACAATGAAATCATGTGACTTTGTGACCAAACCCTGGTTCCCTAAACTAACTTCCAGCCAAAGCAATTCCAACAATGTCATCTACTTCTAAGACCAGGGGTAGAAAATGGACAGAAAAATGGACACACACACACACACACACACACACACAGACACACACACACACAGACACACACACAGGAAAAGTAAGTCCGCCCTTCTCCAGATGGTGTCACTATCTCACACATTTGAAGGAAACAACCACACAGGCGCACGCACATAGAAAGACACACACACATACACACACATCTCCCTCAAACATACTCTTACTATAGGCTTAGCTATGCATGGTAGCAGCAGTTGCCAAGCTTAATTCTAGGATTGCATCTTGAGTCATAACAGGCCCTGTAGCCCGTCTCTAATAACTGCCAAAGTCCACTTCCTAACTCACACGGTCAAGGCAATCACCAGGGACATGAGGGGCTCTAGGAACCAGATGTTTGCTCATAATTGGACTATAGTAGGTGGACTCAGCGCTCAAACTGTTCAAATTTAATATAAGGGATGGTGGGAGAGTGTCCAGTCAATCCATTAATAAGGGCAACACCATACCTTCTATACCTTCTTATCCACACCTTAGTCACCCTAGTCATATTATTGATCAGCATAGGGAAATTCTCTTTTCTCTTGCCCCCCTCCACAGGGAGGTCAGAGGTCAGGGTCAGCTACAGAACAGCACCCCTAAAGCTGGTAGGAAGACACTTCAGCAGGGCGGATGCTTGCCGACACGGAGCTTGAACCTGGGTCCTCTGGTCTCTAACCACTGCCCAACTGAGCTGTCTGGATTACTGTTTTGCTTCATGACTCTATTTTGAATGATGGTGAAGGTATCTTGGTGGATGTACACAGTATACCAAAACACATGCAAACAGGCACAACAAATACAATATATCTCTGCCTATGTGGGGTATAGACAACGACTGAATCACTAGACAGAAAGCAAAACCTGCATTTCCCACACACTGGCTCCTCTCCAATGATGGAGCTGGTAAACATTAGCAAAGAAATAAACATCTTTTAATGGTTTCCTATCCAGACATTGGCAATTTATTATCTACTTCTGTAAGACAGATATAAAGTCATTGTGAACATAAGAGCTACAAGCTAACAGTACTCAGCACCAATATTAAACAGCTGTTTGATATCCAAAACCGTCACTCTGCGTGTGTGTGTGTGTGTGTGTGTGTGTGCATTCAACAATGAAAAATTAGGAACATCAGTACGATCGATCCAACACTATTAGTCGTGGAGAGAAAGACTGCTAATAGCTATTGGTGGTGACTATGGCCAAGGGTAAAGTCTTTTTATGGCAATAAAATGTAGCCGGATCCTAACCAGACTTTTACCAAAGAGCTACTTTAATAATTTATTATGCAATGGCGTACCATGTTTGTTGACATCAATCAGCCGCGTCACACACCCAATGAGTAGAAATGAAACAAATTATTTACCAAGCAATGACTCCTGAAGTTTTCAGCAGAATACAAAGACGTCAGAATGATTCATGTCCCTCCTTACTGTTAAGGGAAGTCTAACTTGTTAGGCTTGTAAAATTGGTCAAAGGATGAGGAAATGTCATAAGAGACATAAAGCAGTGCAGCCACCTGTGTGTGTGTGTGTGTGTGTGTGTTTGTACTGTCTCTGAACCCAACCAAATGGAAAGACATGTGAACCCTGAGGGATCACACGCGAGCTACAGCTGACAGAGAAAGAAAGATACAGATAGAGGAAAGGGAAAGAGAGCTAGAGAAAGCTGTGTGTGTGTGTGTGTGTGTGTGTGTGTGTAGTGGTTGAGGGCTTATCAGACACACCATATTGAGAGCTGCAGCAGGGAACAGGGGCTGGTGGGGAGGAGGGGATTACTGGACAGGAAATAGGAAGCAGTAGTCAGAGGAGGCGGGCCTGTCTGGCTAAACCGTCCAATCACAGGGAATCACAATTTCCATTTGGCTAAATTGCTCAAGACTGTCCACTACTCTTCTGTTCTGCTCTACATCCCACTTTGTGTGGGATGTGTAGGATAATATCTTTTTCTTGGCTGTGAGGACTGTGTAGTAAATGAGGTAGGCTAAATGATGAGTGTCGCCAAGAGTGTTTATTGCCTGGATCTCCTCATCTCCTTATCTTTACAGGCCTGAGAGCTGCCATCCAGTGTATTTACATGTCCTAAAGCTACACCCAAGGTATGTTTTGGAGCCTGGGTTTTGCTCAGCTGAATAAGGCCCGAGGAGAACTTTCCATGCCCGGATCCATCTCGCTTTAGTTTAATTTTCAAATTTGTCATATACATGCGCTGCAGCGCGTGGTTAGACTCGAGGCATGTAGCCTAGATGTTTAATAACTCTGTGAGGCTCAATGGGCGAGGCTGGGACAGACATAGGGAGAGACTATTCATGAAGTTTCCATGACTGGCCTTTTTTTCCGTTGCCTGCAGCAGACAAATGTAAGGAATGGATATGCGACTTCCCTCATCTTCTTGCTTCCCCTCTTCCGTACCTCTCCTCCCAATCTATACCCCCTGACTGCCTTCAACCTTCTCTCCCTCCCTCCCCCCAGACTACACCTCTGCCCCCCTCCCTCTCTCATAACTGAATGTTGCTGTTCACTGTATATCAGGTTCATTTGGCCAACTGAATTTCCTATGGAACAATTAATCATACTGTATCACACCCCCCCTCCCTACTTCACTCACTCCCTACATTCCCAAAGTACCTCTCACTCCCCTCCCTCCCCTCCATCCATCCCTCCCTCCCTCAGTGACCAACACACAACACCCATCAACACATTACATCACTGAGATAATGGATAGCGAGAAGTGCACCTTGCTAAACCATATACTGGAACTCCTAAATTGCGGGGGTGTATGTGTGAGAGGTTTGTTTGTGTGTGAATGTGTATGTGCACTCATAGTGAAATCCTACTAACCTTTAATTTTAATCAGTCTACCTTACACTTCAAGAGACTCTGTAAGCCTTTGGCAACCTCGAGCGTAGCCAGGAGATTAGGATACCAATTTCAACAGAATTGTTTAGGGGATCTGTTTTTGTGTTTCAATGACCCACCTTTGGGGTCCCAGCGCAGACGTTGAATAACGGTGTCCTACAGTGTTGCCGGTGGAGCAAGCTGAGCTCAGTAACGTGGCCAAGACAAACACCCTGCTGAGAGTTGAGCAACACTGCTGGGTCAGGCTGGACACACACTGCAATCTAAATAACCTAACCCAGAGTTTCCTAACCCCTCCTTTGTTAGGGCCTCCTATACTAACCCCTGAGAAAACTTGTGCCCCTCTCCCACCATTATGACCAGGACCGTACAGTGTGTGTGTGTGTGAGTGTCTGTATGTATTGTTGTCATTAGGCCTTTAAAAGTCAATGAAAGCAGGATTTAATGGCTTTATCGTTGTTATTCAACAAAATGGTGGTGTTAGAATGGGCTACTCATTTTGCCCTGAGTTCCTCACTAATAAAATTAGGCCTTGCAAGTCTACACGCAGTAAAACTATTATTAAGGCTACATACAAATGTGAAGAATATATACAAAAATGAATTTAGGTTCTCACATCCAATACTAGTTTGCCAGGACTCAGCAAGATAACAGCAAAACTAGACTAATAAATCTATCCGGCAAACAAACCTCAAACAGAAATCCTCACAGTGTGCCTGAGGTGTAAATACACAAAGAATTTCACACGATCGGTTGGTTGGCACAGAAATAGGAAGTCTCAATCCAACCCTGACATTAGACAGAGTTAGCCACAGTGCCAATATACATCTGTTAAGCTTGTGTGACAACTTGCTGAACAATTACTGCATCTGTACAACCGGTACTATGGGCAATGTGTAAATGTGCAACAGCAAAGGAGCTCATAGGGTTAATAACAAGAGAGGAGAGAGAAACAGGGAGACAGACAAACAAACAGACAGTACAGCTTTAAACAGAACCAGACCTGTGTGGGAAGAAAACAGGAAACACATGCCTAGGACAGACGGACAGAGAGAACACCACCCCAGGCATCAGTACCATCACCTGCTTTTAGAGTTTAATGCCTAAATAAGTCCAAAATAAGGCCTTATCTTATTATAACAAGACAAACACTGAGAAACTTCAGCCAAGCTTTGTCAACAAACTATTTCTTTGTTAATGGGTCACCACCCATGCCATCATAAGGTACTTCTGGAGGCATACCCACTCTGCCATTCGTGAACAGGGCACAGCCTTGTTTGGCTCAATGGGTAGAGCAAAGCACAGAGATAGGGGTTTCATTCACATTGGGGCAGTCCTTATTGAAAATATATGCACCTGTGGTACTGTAATGGGCTTTGGATAAAAGCCTCCACCATATTGCATATGTAAGTGTTCAAACTGAAATGCACAGATTTGGATAAGTCAAGTCGATCCTTATTGATTTAAATGTGCTTAAATTAAGAATGGGAGAATGAGGGAAAAGACAAGTTGAAGGATTTTTAAGCCGAGAGACATGGTCTGTGCCATAAAAGACAGGTCATCGTAATAAGTTGTACATCCCTGTATATGTCCCAACAAAATGGCATAAAATCGGTTACACTGCGAGGCAGAATCTGGGCTTACTAACCACTTTGAGTCAAATTACACACAAACAGAGAGATACCTATACTGGCAGTATAAGACTTGTGCAAAAAACACTGAAGAGGGTTTCAAATGTTTCAACTTGGTGAGGTCCACTACACACTTTAAACAGCCCCAAAGGAGGGCATTTCATTTTCAAATGACAAATAAAGCTCTCCTCGTGTCTTTTTGTTTTTCAAAGTATAAATACACATACACAAAGTGTGAAAAAAACATAATTTAACACACTAGCATGTTATGTGGACGCTTGTAAATTCCTGACCACTCCACGTATTTTTAGATCATCAGTAAACCAAATTTAAACCTCTATGTTGTATTTTGTGAGCCTGTCTTGTAGTTAGCTAGTTTAACATAAACATGTATCCATTGTCAACAGACTGTATGGAAAGAATTAATAAATCTATGTTAAAAAGCAGTAAAAGAGAATGGCAGCATCACTGGTGAGTTAGCTCTACCCTGCCAGTATGTGTATTCAAAATACCCCAAAATACCTCCACTTTGCCCAACTATGCTTAGAATTCCCTTTTTAATTAACTTGTGTACTACTCCAAAGTGGAGAAAAAGGAACAGGCTGGCCACAAACAGTTTTACTGCGTGTCAACACCCAGCCAATTTACGGTTTTCTAAAAATCCAGTGGCTTTTGTTTAGGTTGTAAGGCAGGGACAACGGTAGGCCACAGCTAATAAAAACAGCCAGCCTTCTCGCCAGGCAGCCTGAATTGGTTACATTTGGTTAGGTTTGCTTTGGTTTGGCAGCTTTCTCGTCACTTAAGCAGAAGACTAAGCCTAAGCCTTCTTCTTGTCAGAGCAATAGCAAACTGTGATAGTGAGTGACTGAATGAGTGACAGATAGAGAGAGAGCTGAATCGAAGAACACATCCCAAAGGAGGATATTAAGTGGTTTCACGTCATCTGCTCTGCGCTCTCACTCGTTTAGTAGAGTAAAGCAGTAACTTCATTAGACGGGGCGCTGACACCATTTTTGGAAGAGAACAAGAAATGGGAAGAGAGAGACATAGCAACAGAAAGAGGGAGTGGGACAAAGAGGGAAGACAAAGGGAATGAGAAGATTTGATACAGGGCAGTGAGATTCTGATTGTCATGAAATGCATGCACAAGTCTTATGCATGATCCTGACTTACTGACTGGCTGGCTGCAAGGGGGCGGGGCCTCACCTCCCCCCACACAGCCAACGGGAAGCCAGCCAGCAGGGTAATCAATAACGCTGACTGCTATCCTGCTGTCTCTTCCCTGCTCAACAATATCATGAGCCAACACCATTTATGATATCCAGGAACCTCCCCAGTCCATCACACAAATGCACAAAACAGCACTCTCTCTCTCTCTCTCTCACACACACACACACACACACACACACACATCTCCCTACTAGCAGTCATTGTTAGACCCTGTTCATTGTGCATCTGCCTCAACGAGTACCAACCCCATCAGATAGGTTAGGCAAAATAATACTAAAAACATTGGTGAATGTACAACTCTTTTAGATGTGTAAGCTTGGAATTTCAAGTTTCTATCAGACTTTTTTTTTTTTTAATCAAAATTGCACAATGATATTCACATTCAGGCTCTTTAAATTGTTACACCAACACCACACAATTGCTTGTGTGGTGTGGATTTTTTTTAAATAATCTTTTGGTGAACATGATATTTAAAAAGTTAGACAGATAGATAGATAGATAGATAGATAGATAGATAGTTCTGCCAGTTGGTCAAATCTTTGATGCTCAGTATCTCTGAACTGTCCTCAATTCCAACTGGCTCAGACATGTTTGAATCTGTTGTAAAATACCTGATATACGCATACCTGCGACCACATAACAGTTCATTTCAACATTGATGCCTAACTGAAAATCACCACTCACACAGCTACTTATGCGTTGCTTAGTAACCACTTTGTTTACCTATTGTTCAAGAACTATATGGCGTTGCGGAACAGTAACACTTATCTATTTAAAATAATAGATATATTTAACATTTCAGTTCTTTTAATTTTTAATACAATGGGTTTATGAGCTCTGCTTTTAGCTATTCTAAAATTATTGTAAAACACTCAATTAAATAACAAATATATCTATATGCTAATCTGGGGCTTTTGGAGCCCCAGGTTCCCTGCTGGTAACCCAGGCTTAGACAATAGCCTTGGCATCCATGCAACAGACTTGGATTCATGCGAACAAAATAAGAGCAGTGCGTGTGGTCCTGCTGGTTCTGCAAGCCGAGACCCATACCACGCAACTTTGTGGTTTCACATCTGGCTCATGACCTTTGTAGCATGTCATCCCCTCTCCCTCCTGTCCTGCCTGTCACTCTCCACTGTCTGCTGTATTACAAAGCAGCAATGCTTTTAAAAAAAAAAAAAAGACAAATGATTGCACGCGTACAAACATGCACAGGGGAAACCAAAGCATGCCGCAGTCGGATATCTTGCATAACCATCATAATAAGAAGCCGTTCTCTCCCCCACAGTCTGTAAAATCTTACCCAGCATGCGGCCGTAATTGCAGCTCTACAGCAGAAATTAAACGCTGGGATCTGATTTGCTCACTGCCTTGTGAAGCGCTGTAAAAACGGCAACTACACTAGGCTGGCAAGAGATGGAGTGTTCGAAAGGAGTTAGTTAAAGATGCACTCCACGACCTGTCCATGTTAAATGGGAATACCTTAACTAAACTTCAGCTTTCATATGTTATTCTTGCTGTGCGCCTTTAGACAGCGTGATGTCTTTCAGTTAACATTCACTACTGTTACACTGATTTATACCTACAGAGAGAATGAATTTTGCAAGATGGAAACCCAAGCAGACTTCTCTGGGGATCAGGGTACACTTGCTGGACCAGAACTGACTGAACTACTCTCTCACTGGATGTAAAAATTCAGGCAGATATTGGATGAGTCCACAAAGTCGGCCTCCTAGTCACTGTCAACTCAACAACTCCAGGCAATACATCTGTAAGGCTTCACAAAGTATTGGATTTCTAATTCCTAACATGAGGGGAGAGAGTTGTTCAAGATCATAAATACTGATATAAAGTATTTTTGCAACCTTTATATTCGTCAATACCTCACCTCCCATGTGCTATTGTTTATGTGTTGATATTGTCTTTGATGTGTGTCTCAAACACACGTCAAAGGTATTGTGTTTAAGTGCTGATAGGTCTATCCTGTTATTTTTTCCCTCCTGAAGTTACTGGGTCATTTGAGGTTGAGCCACGTTGGAAGTAGCATGCCGCTGGTAATCAACGCGGAGAGATGCTAAGAGATTGGAAAGACATGGGTTTCCTAATTAGAGCGCATGTGCTGCTCCTACGTTAGTTACCGCAAGACTCAGTCTGTTCGGGAAACCTGTACAGTATTATGCAAACAATGGAGACGGAGAGAAAGAACACAATAGAATCGAACAGAATTGAATAGTTGGGTCAGAGAGAGGGCAGGCAAGGAAACAATGACAGCAAGAAGAAAAAGGGGTGATTGTGGTGTGGTGTGTGTGTGTCTGTCTGTCTGTGTGTGTATGTAGGGGTGGGGGGCAGATATAAAATAATGCAAAGAGGAAAGAGATTCAGGCAAAAGAGGAAACACTGGAATAGACAGAACAAAAGCATTTCAAACTGCCTGGAGTGGCGTGTGAGGGGAAACCCTTGTCTCACGCAAGTTATGCTACAAAATGAACTAGCCTTTCCTAAAATCCACCACCTCCTCCATGCGTTATCCTCCCACACACAGCCCACAAAAAAAAAAATCTCTCTTACAAATAGGCAACAGTAACCCAATGCAATGAAGCCAAATTACCAGCTTGCATAGGCAACTGTAGGCAAAGTCTGGAAGTTTCCACAGCTACTTCTCCATCTCCAGAAGAAAAGCAAAGATCTGAGTAAAACTGTAAAAGTTGGGTGAAACTCTAGAATGGTACAGTCAAAGTTAAAATCCCCCCTTGAGGGATTTAAAAAAAACACAGTCCCTGATCTTACCTGCGGTGTTCTCGTCTTCCTCTCTCAGCACATTGTTGTCATCCACATCCTCCTCTTCCTCATTCCCCTCTTTTCTCGCTTTTCTCCTGCCGTCCTTCACCGGGACCACTGTGAAGTTGGTGGGCATTTTCACACCATGTGCTTCCTCTCAATGCCTCCTGCGTGTCCCACTCTTATCTCTCTCTCCTCCCTCTCTCTCTCTCTTTCACTCTGTCTGCGTGTGTGTGTCTCTGTTCTGTTGCTCCTCTCTCTCTCTCTTCCTCTCTCCACCGGTTGTCCCTTTTCCCTTCTTTCTTGCTCTCTCTCTCTCTCTCTCTCTCTCGGTTGTTTGTTCTTCTGTTCTGACTTATTGCTCTGTTGTAGTTTTGGCTCGTGTGCTGCCGTTCGGTCTAACTTCGCCCCTATTGCTGGGATACCGCTGTACACCCATGTGACCCCCCCCTCCCCACTTTCCAAATAAGGAAGAGCAGGACTGCCCCGCCCAAAGGGGGCAGGACACACACACACACACACACAACTGCAGATAATGTATTGTGTATGTGTGTGCGCATGAGTGTGTGAGTGCATGCATATGTTCCCTCCGTCCCTGAGGGCAGTTCCTCTGTCCAGAATTCTCTCTCTCTCACACACACACACACACACACACACACACACGCACTCCTCAAAGAGAAGAGGAAGTCCATAGCCGCTCCACTGAGGTAGTGAGTTTTCATACACACACACACACACACACACACATATACATGTGTGTGTACATTATATATACAACTCTATATTAATGTTACAGTATAAACACACACTCACTTATCAGAGAGGGGGATGGGGGACTGAGGGAGAGAGTGTGGGCAGACATGTGAGTCAATAAAAGTGTCAACTTCACGCTCTTATCTCCACAGAGCCACCTAGGAAATAGCAGGCAGTGTTGGCAACGCAGACAGACTGAGACAGATGCTCTATGTGGTGCCTCAGAATGGTGAGATTGTTGTTAGAGTGTGACAGAGAATTTAAATGCTGACTCCAGCATTGAGGAACATTCATGACTCATGTAGGCTCAAGTGTGTGTGTGTGTGTGTGGTAAGGAGGGATTGAAATGTCACTTCATCTGTCTATTCATTCAAATAAGCACCACAAGAAGCAATAAAGGCAACGTTGCATCATCACATCTTTTCTGTTGTTATTTTTCATTCACTTCTCTACCACTGTATTTTATTCTGTTGTATACTAGTCATCTATCATTATCATTCAGCAGCAGCAGCAGTGTACACACAATTACTGCTTATGTTCAAATTCACCAGCTGGGTTTATTGCTAACCCCAAAACAGCCTAACTACATTGAAAATAAATCTGTCTGTCATTGCGGAATTAGCAGAATATGAGGGTTTGGTTTAAGGAAACTTCCTAAAAACCAAAGAGTGCATTAAAACTGATACTGGCAATAGGTCCGAGACCAAGTGACCAACACCCCCGAGTGATGGGAAATGACAGATGAAACCCTGCTTGAAGACAAAGCCACAGCCTTGGCACAAGCATCAGTGGAAGCAGATAACCAGCTCTTTCATAACGCTGCAGCCCTGGAGCCCCATTTGGCCACTGAACATCGGAGCCCCACCCAGAACAACTCCCCCCTTTAGTTCCCCAACATGACGACATCTGCATGTAAGATCAATACAGTCGGCGGAAGGGTGGGGGCCACAGGAAATGGTGAGGGCAGGAGGTGGAGTGGAGAGTGAGACATTGAGAATGAAAGAAAGAGAGAGAGACAGGCAGACAAAGAGTCTGACTAACATTCTCACTTATGTAAAGCAGGAGTTCATTTCCTGAGAAGACTGAGCCGGCCTAAGAGTAATCCTATCTGGCACACAATACTGTAGTTAAGAGAGTTGACTGTGATGCATTTTATTCACTGCTTGGTATGTTTTGCTATAGGAGGCATCACGGGGCTTGACTAAGGAAACATTTTTGATGGAATGTACCCTCTTGATGAGCTTCTTTAAACATCCAAGCTAGGCTTCTATACAAGCACTGGGATAGTTAGATCAGATCTGTGCATTGCCAGTTGACTTCTGTTGGTCCATGCAGGTGCATTAAATACCAACAAATACCAACAAACAAAACAAAAAGTGCACTTCACTAGTCTGAAACGTTTTGACTGCCCCCACAAAACTGATAAGGGAAAGCATTAAACGCTCCAGTTAAAACGCTGTTAGCATGTTTATGTTAAAGATCAAGTCAGCTATGCTAGTTTGACCCCAAAAGGAGAACCAGCATTTTTACGGTGGATGCCGTAAGGTGCATCAAGGTAAATGTTTGTAGCGCACCTATGGAGTGGCACCGTAGGAAAATTCCCCAGGGCCAACAGGCGGCCCTGAAATATGATGCCATAGATAATAGAATTTGATGTTTGATAAATATTCGCAAAAATGATGGTATTAATATCACTGATGACATTTAGTAAAAATAACTACTTATAACTAAAACTACTTAACTACTATAACTGATACTGAAATCATACAGTGAAGCCAAATGTAATGCAACACCTAGCGGAACAACGCCCCTGTGTGCATGAAATGTGTGTGCCAAAATATTCCGCCTTGCTGTCTGTGTTTGGAACACTGTCTTCTACTCGCGGTGTTGTGGACAGCCATGATGTTACTGCCCGCCTGGTGGTCTCTCCACGCGTGTCGTGTGCTAAATTTTTATGGAAAGGGAGGAAGAAAGAATGCCACTTGGGGTGGAAACGTTTACACGGCATCCACCCATAACAGCTACACTGTTCTTTACTTGTATATTGTTGAACCCAATGTAACGAGACTTGTAGCTATTATGCTTTCTAAAACAGAGACTTGATTGCTATATCAAGAATGCTGGGGATTTGTTTCGGTATACACTGAGGGCCATTTATCAATACCATGCTCTGACAACTGAATGTCTACTGAGTATTATGGTGCTCCTGAGGTAACAAAGAGGGCACTTATCCACCCCCTGTTCAGTGGATAAGCCATGATGTAATTGGCATTAGGCGATCCAAGTGGTCAGACATACAGACTGCTGGTCAGAGGATAGTCCACCCAGGCCAGAGGGTCAACATCCTTTCTTCTGAAAGATTCTGCAACAGTTATGCAGTAGAGGGAGATAAATGTACCAGAATCTTGCAACAAAAGCAGTCCTCAGACAGAAAGCGTTTTGAAGTGGTATAGTAACTTGGCAGGGTGGCCTAGTGGTTAGAAGCCATCCTTCAACCACAGCACTCAGATTCAAGCCTCCATGTCGGCAAGCATCCGTCCTGGTGATGTGTTCGCTGAGCAAGACACTGGGTCTTTCTCAATATACGTTATTGTACATTCTTGTGTGCTCCATAACACATTTGATATAATTTTGACTGGACAGTGACATACCGCACCGCTCTGCTCTGAGTTGAACGCTTTTCAACTTGGGGCGTTCAAGACACTCTTCCAAAAACACGAGAATGGAATGTAGCAATAAAACTTGCAGTTTGTGTCACAGAAACTAGGGTGGTACAAACTTGTGAAGCTGTAAAAAGGCATGCTGTAAACATGGTAGTAGCGGTCGGGACACAGTTTTCCCAGCATTTGCTTGGCTCATGTCCACTGTGGAATGCTGTCTTACTGAGGAATCACTGGGCCTCATGTGAGAGAATCAAATTCGCTGTAGCCTAATTCTTCATTAAAAAAGGTAAGGGTATGTACATCCATGGCTTTGCCCGCAGTAGGATCAGGACTCTAGAAATTTAACAGTTAAGTGTCCATTTAACTGTTTAGTGTCCATCGAGCCTACCTCAAATTGACCTCTTTCCAAGGGGAAAAATTGAAACATGTTTCATTTCAGTCTGTGTAATTTAAGGGTGCTTAAAAACCGCCATCCTTTGAAGAGGGATTTCCAATCATAGGCATTTTTTATACTTTGCAGGTTGTAGAGTGAAAAGAGCAGGTCTTTAGGTACCTATACTGCAGCATCAATGGCCTTTCAGCACATTTGTACACACACACAAATACACACACTTTTACGTCACTAAGTAATAAGTCAACATGTATGTTAAAGTGTAAGAGGGGCTTTAATGTCTATATAATGACTACATTGATTTCCTACTGATTACCACACACAGGAGGTCAGGTCAGGCCAAGTTATGACCACCCACAAACACGTACTCACACAACATAGACCTTTTTTTTCTCTTGATCTTGTGAATGTCCCCTTCATAAAGTGAATCTGTAATAAAATCAGTTTTCCTAAACTGGCTTAAGTTACTAGACTGGAATAACCTGCTGGACTAATATGAGGCATGTACACCTAAATGTAATGAAGTTACGCTTTCAAATGAACCATGAATGACAAACCAACTGAGTCCTAATCCAAATGCTATCTTTCAAAACAAAAACATCATACATGATGCATCATACCCAGCCATCACCCTTGTCTCAAGACATCTTCACACACACAGTCTTACTGTCTTGAGATGTCTTCACTGATGGTTGGTGATAGTGTTTGCCGTTTCCCGGCAAGAGTCTCAGATTTCTAGTCCCAGAATAGGGTGTATTGATCGATCCCTCATGGGAAGATGTGAGGAGATGGGATTTGTAACAGATACACAAAGAACAGCCCAAGGACAGCAGCCATGGTTTTTAGAGTCTGGGAGCTCAGTTCTCTCTTCTCATGTACACTTCTTTCCTTTCTAACCACCAAAGAGAGGATTCCACCTTTTTTTTTTTTAGCCTTTCCCCTCATGTTCAGCTTTTGCTCTGGTTTGATGCGGTAGGATGAGCAAGACAAGCAAGGGTTCAAGTCCCCGTGACAACAAGCATCCACCCTGCTGAAGGGTCCTCGAGCAAGACACTGAATCCCTACCTGCTCCATGGCTGCTGCTCTGTAGCTGAGCCTGACCTCTGACCTCCCTGTGGAGGGGGACAAGATAAATTTTCTGCGGGGATCAATACAGTGTCACTTTAATATGATTATTATGACTTATGATTATTATTATCATGATCTCTGTAGATGCCTGGTAATATGGAGTATGTGACACCATTATAAAATAGTGAAATATGAAATCAAAACTAAATAAAAAGTCCCAATGGCTCAACAGGTTACAGCACCATGTATTCATGATGTTATGTGAGTCTGACTCATGACTTTTGTCACATGGCATCCTCTCCTTCCCTCCAATCTTTACTCCCACACTTAACCATCCAATCTAATAAAGCAGAAATACCTTTTTTGTGATTCAGTATTGATCTCCAAAGGAGAACTTTTCTTAATTCAGGTCAGCATCAGCTACAAAACAGTGACCCCGGATCTGGTAGGGATTCTGTGTCTTGCTAAAGGACACTTCAGCTGTCATGGGAGCTTGAACCCAGGCTTTTCCAATTACTCAGTACGTCACCCTGCTGACTTAAAAATAATTTGAAGAAAAATGAATAAAGGCGAAACCTAATTTATAGGTTGAAACCGACGGAAAAGAACCTGTTATTCTTTGAAATCTGAAACCATAGCATAGAGGTAACATTGTTATAACAGCAAATAAGCCCTGAGCAAAATGTCTGCTACAGTTTGTCAGCAGTTGGAGAGGGCAAAACAAACACCAATAGGATTCACACATCAACAGCCTATCCTAGAATGGCCTGATGACAAAATGTTCCTAGAAACACTGGCCTTCTGCTTCAGATTTGGACTAGTCTCATCTCTCATCTCAGAGCAGATGGTTGAGGATTAATCATGACGCTCTGCTGCCTCCATCTGATCATATGGGGAAACACACCAGTTAGACCTCTGTCATGGAAGGTTACTAAGTGCTTTCCATAGGTCTGAAGACAAAGCATAGGATAATTATTTATTCTATGAATTGTACACACCAAATACCAGCAATCAAAAAGGCTTGGCAGCTGTAATATTAGCCATCATGTAATATTATGAGGAAAAAGCAGGCATAAACTAGCAGGCGGAAAGGTCATTTTTCACAGGCACTGACTCAAGTGAAAATAGGGAAAAACAATCCTAGCCACCGTATTAAATCACCTTTCCCAGTCAGATTTTCCTGGTGTCTGACTATGAAATGGTGACTGAACACTGTGCTTCCTTTCCGAAACATTTCCATGACATTTGTTTATTGGTCTGTAAACAAGACCTTTAAAAAATAGCCCAGTGTTGAAAAGTGATCTCAGTTTAAGTGGGTATAATACACACAGAATAGGCTATCAGTAGTCTATATAGACATGAGGATCCTCAGCAATATAAAGATCCACCATCCTTTCTTTCTTTTGTCACCCCCCAATATCAAGTCTACGGGAATAAACTAATTCTATGCCAAATCTATGTGACTCCGGCGTGTGATGATCATGATCATGATGTAAAAATCACACTATAATAAATAGCACAATCACAAATTCTGCTAAGTCAAGATAACCCACAGCATGTTTACAGTAAGTTAAGTTAGGGAGCTTCCCGCATGATTTGAGGCAACATGCGGTCTGTGATGACTTTGCTGCACACATGGATAGCTGCACCTCAACCTTCTCAGGTGACAGCTCACTCGCCTGCCGGTCATCCATTAAGCACTGTGTTTGACACAACAGGCTCAGGTGACACTTTCCTCTCTTTGTAGTAGACGGTGTTTCCCCGAGATATTTTTTTTAAAATCAGGGCCAATGGGCATTTTGGTTTTGTGTCCAATTCCAAACCAAGTCACCATCCCATTTGCAGTTCCACAGCTGCTTGCGTGTTATTAAAGTAGAGGCTTACATTACAATAAAATTATGTGTTTCATACACTGGCTCCAATAGGCTTATTGTTTTCTAAGCGAGCAAGATAATGACCTTCTATAGCTGTTCTGATTTTTAGCAGTGGGGGAAACTTTCTAAAAATGTGGATGAATTAATATAGGAGAACCTTGCTATGTTTGCAGAGAATTACATGTTGAGGGACAAATAAACTCATCAATAGCATCTTGGCCCACAGTTACCGGTTGTTCCCTTTACACATGCTGCGTTTGAATCCCAACTCATGTTATGCTGTGGCATCTCTCTCCTCCAACTTTTCAGTCTCTTTTCATTAAGTGCCACCATAAACTCAAAGACAATCCAATCTTAAATGAATAAACAATAAACAATGAAGTCAATAGAATGAGACGATGCTGGTGATAAAATGCTTCTGGGAAACCCAGTTTCAGGACTGTTCTTCCCATGAAACGTTGATAATGGCATGTGCATTCTTTCCTGATTACACTCATGGGAATATTTACCTGAGCTACAAAATGAGGCACGTGATATGGAAATCTGTTGCCCATTCCTTAGTAAGGCAGGTAACCTTGTGAAGTAATCTCAAGAATCATGAATGATCATTGTTTCGCTAGTGTTTGCCATTTACAAAAGAAAAATCTATTTTTCATTTGGTCTTGAAAAAACAGGTCTTTGGTCTTGATCTATCAGGGAAGATCATAAGTGGGAATTAATGCCAATGTGAAGCCAGCCAAATGATGCCAAAGGTAACAAGCCATTGTTACAGTCCTGTTGACTGGTAAGATAGTGAAAGTGGCTGGTGAATTTTGCCATTTAACAGCAACTGTGGGTGGTGAATTTAAATTTCAGAGATCAGCAAACACACAAGTTGACTCAAGCGTTATATCAGCTCAGTCAGCTCAGTTGCTATTTGAGCTGACAGTACAGGACAAGCCGTGAGAGGATCTGAAAATGGAAGAAGCCTTCAGTGCCTCAGGTTGAACTTTGGCGTCTGACTGCAGTGTGCTGTTTAGGCTTCTTGTGACAGGGGTGGGGTTAGGGAGGTTATCCTTAGGCTCTTCATTCATAGACAGGCAGAACATGATACTCACACGATACGTCTCTCTGCACATTTCTGACACCTGATACCCACTGAATGCACCACTAAGGAACCCCTACTGTACCTACTGGTGTTCTCCTCACATTTACCTATTCCTTATTAGCAAAAAAGTATATATAGCTCTCAGCCACAAGGCTCATTTGGCTTAATTTGGTCCAACAATAGTATTTATTGCAATAACGGAGTAAATAAGGCCAAAATGACTCATGGCAAATACCTTATTTAGCCTTACACATGTTGCTGACCAAGCACTGGAAAACCCCAAGACTACCAACACCAAGGTTTCCAAATCTAGACAAGCTCCAGGGGAAAAACATGTTAGGTAGTTTTTCCCACATCTATTCTGCAGCAGTGGCCTGCAACGGCTGGAATATTGCCCCTACTGTTATCAGTTTGACCACATGCATTGTGGCCTCTGTCATTAACACAGGCTACACTGTTATGTACCTGCCAGTAAAAGAGGTAAGAACAGAATCTCAGGTGGATCATACTGGTTTCTTCTGCGTCTCAGCCTGCCTCCAGGGGCTTGAACCTCTAACAAATGTCAAGCCTGTTACCATTTTGCCTATCTCACCATTTAAAAACAAAAAAAAACACACAAACAAAAGCAACACTTCAGACCGGTGTTGACATTTTAAAATAAAGGACGGATTCCAGACGAGCACTTGATGAAAAGAGCACTTTGAGGACTGGGCTAAACTGGGAGTGTGTGCACTTCCAAAAAAGGTGGAAAGTTGGCTGCAAACCCTTCAGCTCCACCAGCGAGGGACACTCCCCTTCTCCAGAGTGTTGCGTGTAAACAGGGAGCATTTGGAACAAACATCCCACGCAGGCACGGCGGGACGGGGAGGCCACACAGGAGCAGCAGCAGATATAGCGGACGCCTGGGCCCAGTTGTTGTCCTCGTGCTGACTGGTGGGCTCCAAATAAAGCAGAGGGCAGCACATGATACCCAAGGTGCACGCATGTGTAAATATGAATGCACACACATGCATGCCAACATTAGGACATTGTACCGACTTGCACTCATTTGCTAACCCTAACTGATAAACCCTTCTGTAGTTCTAACCTTGGGCCCCACCTTAAAAATACTTTTATATAGGCTATATACTTTTTCTCAAACATCCTTCACAAGTGAATTCCTAGGTTCTATTCTTTCTATCCTTGAGGGGACATTTGGAGTCACACAACCACACACACCTATTACTTTGAAGAGACATTAAGACCTTGACATCTCTGTCACTCTAGCAGATGGTCTATGCATAGCAGCGCTTGATGTTACAGTGAAAAACAGTTTAAACAACCTGAAACTCCATCCTGACTTCAGTGTTTTGGCATCCGAATAGAACAGAATATAATAGAATAGAATAGAATAGAATAGAGATACACTACCAGTCAAAAGTTTGGACACACCTGATTGAATACGTTTTTCATTATCTTAAAGCTATTTCGATCTAAAGGCTTATGCTTAAATGCTTGAAATGTGTTTTTTAGACAAATATAAGTATTGAAGTTGATGCCTATGTAGGCTATGAATAGTCAATATATTCACTGGTTCAGACGCAATTACTCAGTTAATTTAATTATTCAAATGGATGCATCGTGTTCTTAATCATAATAACTTTGTATATAATTTCTCTAAAACAATGTTTATAAAGTGCTTCACCACCAAGACAAAAAACAAAAATAACAGGTTACACAAGTAAAGAAGAGGGCAACGGCAAAAAAGACAGACATGTTGTTACGACAGTTAGCCAAGTGCATCCTCGGGGCCATTTACCATTACAAGTCAGTTTATGTCTCATATGATTTTTACACATGGAAATCATTGATAGATAATTCCATTACAGTAACATTAGACAGAGGAAGCATGTACTATTATTTCCTAAGTGCCCCAGCCACAGTAAGTACAGGGGAAGTGCATGTGAGCACAAAGGAGAAAGAGAAGCCCAACTGCTCTGCTGTTCATGAACAAGCCTCAGAAATGTCACTCAAGCTTTTCCCCCTAACCCCAAACATCTGCCACTGTGTTAACTGTCAGGGATAAACAGACAGATTGTCAGTCACTGTCTGTGTGTAGTCACATTATGCTGAATCTGAGTGAATCAGACCCTTATCCCTGTTGCACCACATCTACTTTTCACCGCATGCCTAAACTCTCACAGATCCCGAAGTAATCCAAGTCATCCTAGGTATTTGAGGGGAGCAGAGTTACTCTATGTATTCCGCTGTACTGTTATTGGCTGCTTGTAATGTTGCCGATCTAAGATTTTAAGATCACTTCACTGTTGCACCCACTGTAAGTCACTCTGGATAAGAGTGTCAGCTAAATGGCTAAAATTTGTAAAGATGTACAGCAAAGTAAACATACATTAAAAGACCCAATGTATATGGTAAGAGAAGGGATATTATTAAACACAATATACACAATCAAATCCAATACACAATATATACATTATATTGCATTATATTGCATTCGTTGTCTCTCACAAGCTACGTTACTTTCCACACAGCTTTCCCTTGACGTCGCACTAAGACTGGCAAGGACAAAGGATTGAACAACAAGGTATAAGGAAAAGGTGCATTTATGGATCACTTGAAAGGCTTTAAAAAGAAGGCAAGGCAGTGAACCAAATAGACCATTAGCATTCAGATAACAGTATTTGTTCTTGTCAATAATCTGGTTTCCACTTCTACAGAAGCACAGAGGGCTAACCACCGGTTCCTCCTTATCTACGTTACTCAATTTCCCCCAAAACAACATTTCTGTCACTGCACCTTGATGCCAAGAGAGAGAGATACTATTTCTCACTTGAGCTATAGTTTCAAATAAGCAAACAGCGCTTTTGATCTCACAACAATGAGTTTGCCAAAGGCGTGATAAAGCCCCACTTAGCCACTCTGGAAAAGTGGCCACTGAATCATACATTAGCCTCCATGGTGAGCTCTATAATCAATAGACTTCTTCTCTGAGAAACACAAAACTCTGCATACCCAGTGGGACACCTTAAAGCAAGCTGCCTGTCAGTGATCTATGTGGGGAAAAACTCTTTCCAGGCTTAATGGTACAGAAGACCGGCAACAGCCGAAGCAAATCAGCCATTAGGTGTTGTCCATTTGAGTCAACCTAATGGGGCTCTAGATAGCTTTGGATGGGAGACAAGGAGCCATGATCAATTTCCTGATAAGAGAAAGATTTTACTTTTTTTCTTTCTTGCGAACTTGCTGCTCGGCACAGGCTGCTCTTAGTTACTGAATAAGATGAAAAATTGTACCTCTGTAATGGGAAACGCCCGTCCATCCATTCATATCAGGATGGCATTCACTAAACTCATTATCTGCTACGGTTGCCGTGCCCCTTCGTCATCCATGAGTTTAATTTGACAGATGCAGCATCCACTAGCCTATCAGTAAATACATTACCACAAATCAAGTCAGTACCCCCCTATCAGTCACGTATTGATCGCAATATCATGATTGCAGCAGAGGAAGGAACTGAGGAAACTGGAATCCAGGATAAATAGTTTAGCCTAGATAACAAAGGTACAGCAGTGTGTGCTGCTTTAAAGACACAACCAACAAGAAAAAACATCAGGACACTGTAGCGATAAATTATTGTTTAATGATCATCCACTCAGAGTCAGCAGGGTCATCATAGTTTGTTTTTTTTATATAGTTTTCCATTTTTATTTCAGTTTAGTCGTAGTTTTGAGTGTGGGTTTGGTGGTTTTAGTTTAGTTCTGTTTTTTTTTTTTTTTTTTTACAAATGTTTAGTTTTTGTTTACTTTATATTTTGTTTCAGTTCTAGTCTTAATATTTTTGGTAATGGTGGTATTTTTAAAGGCATAATAATAGAAGTTAAGAACATGTATTTTGTTTGTTTGCAACAGGTATTGTGTAATACAAACAATGAATAATAAATTCCTTTTCAAATGTATTTACATTAGCCTAATTTTTCAATACATCCTCAACTAACGTAAAGTTGGGACCACTTCGTTTCACGCTGCACAAATGAAGCGCACTAGCAGACACGAATTCAGACCGTTTAGCTCTGAAACCCACATGGGACTCTGGCGGTTTTCGACAGGAGTTGTGTAAACGGTGATAGCACTGGTGACTCGGGGATAGCACTGGCAACAACTATGTCTACAGCATAGAGCCAGGCCTGGAATTAAGTCATTTTTAGGGCAAGGCCACTTTGGCCTTTGATAAATACAAATTTATTGGGGCATCGTGGCCAAAATGTAGGGCACCAAGGCCAAAGCCAATGGTTATTAAAATCCTTTTTTCAGTCCTTTTTCCTCAACAAAATAAATATCCTAATAGAAAAATTAAGTGCTGCAGTGTGATACAGCACATATGTAAGATGGCTCAGACTGCAAAGTTAGTTACATGTCCAGTAACACACAATAACGTAAGTGTAACCCAGGTTATTTTCGGTAGCTACAAGTTACAGATGTCCCCTACACGCCTCATGTAGACTATCGGTAGACACTACGATTTACCGATGTTCCCTAAACGCCTCATGCAGGCTACTGCTACTGATAGTGTTTTTGCTGCTCTCAACCCGGTTAATTTTGCTATATTCTTCATTACAGCGGCTAATTACCCGCTGTACATTTAAACTTACACTAGTTCTGCTCAAGCACTCATAGCTCTCTCCTTCTTTTAGCGACTTTCTCGGTAATCCCACAGTTGTTTACACACTTTTCAGATCTGCTAGTTACTTAGCTTAGCAGTTAGCAATAGCTTAGCAGTTAGCGATGGCTTCTCTCTCTCTCTCAGTTTAATTAATAATTAGCTGTTAATGTTTACGTTAACGTTACACATATATTTGCAGGGGCGGGAGAAATCTCGCACTACTGTTGATGTCCAGCGTGATGAAGGAGACACTGGGAAACGTGAGTTTGTTTATTTGCTGCGTCGCATGTAGTTTTAAATGAGGAAATCCGCAACTTTCTTTTAACGGCACAACGGCCAGTTCAAAACAGGGCGTGGCAAACTGGCCGTGTGGATAGTTAATTTTAGAAGGGGCATTACGACCACACTCCGGGGCATCCACGGCACTGGCCGTTTGGCCGTGGTATAATTCCTGCCCTGTAGCGCCATCTGGTGGTGTAGTTAGCGTTCAGCAAAAATAGACAAAAATTCTGCCCCCGCCATTGATTCTCGTTTACCCTGTACATAAAAACGAAAACTAAAAACATTTCACATTTATTTTATTTTAGTAAGCAGAGTTCAGTATTTCAGGTTTTTCACAAAGTCTCATTTTTATTTCAGTTTACGACCATGTTTTTGTAACACTTAGCTTGCATCTTGGTTTTAGTTGACGATAATAGCCTTGGAAAAACAAGAGACACTGCATTCCAGTCAAAAAGGCTTGCTCTGGGCATGCTGGTGGCTCAATGGGTAATTTGGTGTACAGTGCTTGACTGTAGAGTCACGTCAACTTTGAGTCCACCTTTCAAACTATCACTTGTATCGCAAAAAAAGTTTATAAATTTAGATAACCAGCCTGCTTTTCAGCATTTTTTAAATTCTGCTACGGGTCATGAGGCTTGCTCAACCTTTAAAAATACACATCATCCTTGTAGTATTTACAAGAAAATCATGTAAATTGGAGTTACACGATTTTTCTGTGACAGCAGCATTATGTTAATTGTTATTCTCTCTCTACTCCACCTTTCCTGTCTTTCTTAACGATCAAATACAACAGAAATGCCTTAATTCTAATCGTTTGAAAAAGGCATGCTTTTCATGGTGGCATGGCCCAGTGTGTGTATGAGACCATGGAAGGGATATTCCCATATATCTTCTTGGAGTCATGTAACAAATACTGAGGGGATTAAAATGTTTGCTGATGAAAGCTCACACACAATATATCATGTATCAAGCATAGACAAATGCATGGCAAAGACCGTGACAAGCCCAAGTGCTGTACACCCCCCCCAACCCGTGCACATGAGCGCATGAGTGCACGCGCACACACAGACACGCCTATCTACCTCTTGGTGACTTCATGCGACTTAGAATAAAAATCATTCTAAGCATTAAAACCGAATGGACAGGTACCAACCTGTCGTAAAATTAGCAGAGGAAATCATGTGGAAGAGGCAATTAAACACACCTTCCACTCCCCTGACTGATCTTCACATGGAGACAGTGGAGAGATTGACAGGGATGAGCAGGGCTACTGCAGGTTTAGCCTGCCCAAACTGTAATGTGACTGATTTTAGCTGACATCTCCCCTTTCCAATTCAACATGCAGATCAAAACACTAATGACACACCAGTGTTGATACTGCTGCTGCATATGAAGACGATCTAAAATAGAGTATTGGTATCTAAGAATTTCCTGAATCTTAAAATCCACTATCAAAAACCATGGATGTCAGAATTCAATGCAAAACAACTTTGTTTTCAAACTTTTTTTTACACTCAAAAGGAATGCACATACTTAAAATGCAGTGAAGGATTATATTTCAATCGTTATCTAATGAACCCAAACTAATGTTTGTCTATAGTAAAGTAAAAGTAATGGATCAGATTGGTACTCCATATCAGCTGATACACTTTAGTACTCAAAATCGTTATCAGCAGCTTTGGTTGGGCCAGTGACTGACTCATTTACTCGCCCGGCATGATCTGTTACTGGCCCTGGGCCGTTGGGCCATGCTTATTGTTGGACCATGCTCCCTACAAAACACACTGACACACAATGTCAACAGTAGCAACACTCTTCTGTCACTATCGTATCCAATCAATAAACAATCAATAGTGTGATTTCTCAAGGTTTTTTTCCAAGAATATCAGGTCTTTCTAATAACAGTCTTCCTGCCGTTTTCCTGTGTTTGTGGTCCTGATCAAATCCTTGGACAATTGATAGTCCACAGACTGATGAGAGAGATCATCTATGGGCTGAAAAATGAACCTGATTGAACTGACATATCCATATCCACAGCCCATTCTACACGCAAATCAAATTATCTCTGCATATAGTCTGTCAGTGGCAGAAAAGCAGCAACACTCCATGGCTACAGACCCAAACTGAGTAATTTCTGTTCTGTCTCACTCTGGGACCCAGGTTCATTAAACACACACTAGTCCTCCTCTTACAACATGGGGTCCCACAGGAAAGCTCCACCTGTGACCCATTCTGGCGGCTACCCACAGAAGCAGTCTTTGCTCTCACTGTCACCAATCGATACACAATAGGCAGACTGTTGGAACAGATGGTTCATGCACACAGTAGGCCATCAGTACACTGTAATTTGGAGGCTTGCCTGGCCAACACGCCATGCAATTATTCTTGCACCTTCTACCCGTCAACCTGTTGCTATAGTAGCACCTTGAATGGATGTTTGTGAGCAACTGGTCGAACGAGGCGTAAGAAAAAAGGCTGCAATCACATGGTATTTCAGTGTGAGACTTACCACTGCCTGCATTGAATGGGTAAATATGACAAAGAACTACAGTAATGCTACAATAGATTTTAGGAGGAAACTATGGAAACATCACATCAAAACTTACATTTCCTATGGGAGTAGTGACACCAAAAGAGATTACAAAAAATACCATTATCAATGTGACAAATTATTATATGTACAGTAGGTCACCAAACTATCAGCTTAGAGGAAACATTAGTCTGGACTAGAATTCTGTCTATTTTGCTTAGTTTTTGCTCACCATTTTAAAGATTATAACTCCAAGATCAAATTTAGTCTGACTTGACAGGTACTAAGACCATGTCATATCAATTGACATTACTTAGGGAAAGTAGAACTTGACCCTGCTTGCCTCCTGCGATACAACAGGAGCTTATGATGAGATGCTTTCAGGGCTGCAGGGGAAAAGTACAGGGAGTTCAGCAAAGACAGGGGCTGCAGCTGGATATGGAAAAGTGTGACATTTGTCAAATTGAAATGAAAAATGAAGGCTCTCTCTAAGCCATGTTCACAGGGGAGCATTCAGGACCAATATGCCCTATAAGCTGACAGTCTGGTGACCTATATCTAATAATTTATCAAACTGACCAAACAATAAGGTCTTGTCAGTCATAAGTAATTGCTACACTTTGCTTAGTCGATATAAGAGGGTTTCAAAGTTTTGCAGGCGAATGATATTAGATGCAGGAACTTCTCCCATAGCTTCGAGTTTGGTGAACTGACGCCCCGGCATCATTACATAACTGCTCGACCATAAACAGAGCCCAAGTGAAATGCGATGGATAATCCTCCGGTAGATAGATGATAAGAAGTGGGACACGGGGTTTGGAGCGGACAGCTGTCTTACCATACTTGTTAGGCTCCCTGCTGTACTCCAGGATAGGCACCACGGCGTTGGGGTCCTGCTGCCCGACCACCGAGCCGTCCCCCGCCCCTTCCTCTCCGCCGCCGCCGGTGTGCGCCGCGGGTTCATCGATAACCGCGTCCGAGTGCTCCCCCTCCTCGCCGGCCCCTCCTCCTCGGTCAACCGGGACGACCACAAATCTGTCGCTCATGTCCCTCCTTTGTCTCCCCCGCTTGCCGCACTTTTCTGGAGGAAAAACTACTCCGGCTCAGCGCTGTGGTTCACACTCGGCGTTAGCGAGCACACATGACAACGTATGGGACACACACTCTCACGCGCTGATCCGAGGATTGATTACACTACAGACGTGCCCGCCCTCGGTCTTCGCTCATTGGATGAGCGGGGCGAGGAGCGCTGTCAATCAGCGGCATACGCAAATCAGGGTGGAGGAAATTGGTTAATTGTGAAATGAGCAAGTTTTATCGTTTGCATGAACTTAATGGGGCACCCAAATTCATACAGTATTATGATTCATAACGTCATCTTATCTCGCAAATAAAAGCTCTCTGTTTTGCTTTCCACGGAGTATGTTGAAAAATATATTTCAAAGTATACAACAATTGTCCCATAAGAAATATGTTTCAAAATACAGAAAACTAGCCAATCAATGAATTTATACATGCAATTGACATTCATTCACATATATTTTGGACAGTGAAAATACATTTTCTTTCTATGTGCGGCTACTGTATCTGAACATTTTTCTAAGTCTTTCATTGATAGCAATGAATTTTATGCCATCCCTGCAAGTTGAAATGCTCAGAGTGTGTGTGTGTATGTGTGTGTGTGTGTGCGTGTGCGTGTAGAAAGACAGAGGCCTAATTTCACAATGGACCACATGTAGTGGCATCTCACATTGTACTCATTACCAGCTTGTTAAGTGAGCAGAAGACGATGGGATAATTAACACTCACTCTTTACATCCTAGCCTGCCATAGAAGCACAATAAATCATTCTAATTCAAAGTGGTAGTTTAGTCATTTGCCATTACAGCATCTCGCCATAATAACTTTGGTATGCTACTGCTGAGAATAAGTGGTTCGTTAATACCTCAGGATGGAATGGCCTCTCATGTTTCCAGTCTGTTTTCAGTGCATGTAGTCAACACAGTGACAGGACTGACCAGGGGGAAAATCTGGGCGTTTCCTCTGCAAATGCTGAACAATTTGAACAACATAGAACAACTTGATGTTACACCCAAGGATATCATTCATATCACGTAAGTTGAACTGATTTCTCCACCCTGCAAACAGACCCTCAGGATTCAGAATCAAGTCTCTATCTCTGTTTGCTTCATAGTTCTGACTAAAAACAATAATCGTCTCAAATCCCAGATCTGGATCACCAGCAAAATCTAATCAACTGTTCCTTGGTTTCCAAGGCCTATCTGTCCATCAAACTTCACAGACCTCTGTACATCAGTTTTTGAGATATCCTGCTGACTAACAAGGGCGAAAACATACACGTTGACAGAGACTGAAGAATTGGAACGCACAATAACGCACAATAACAAAACAGTTTACAAAGCACGGTACATCTTCAAGGGCTCTCAGACACCCAAGGCACAAAAATCACATGACGTATCAACAGTTCAGACTGAAGAGCTTTTGTGGTTGAGATCCCCTTAGGATGTACCGGTCTTTGCTTTGATGTAGTGGTAAATGTAAAAGTGGGTAATCTATGACCTCTAGTTGGTGATCATCACAAGCCAAATAACCACCAATCTTTATTTTCTCTTTATTTTTCATAAAAAACACCCTATTCTCATATAGCTTTCATCAGTTTGATACTACTTACTATGATGTGTACCATGAATACATGTGTTAGGTGGCTTTAACCTCCACTACGCTCCTGATGTTTTCTTTACTAAATTTTGTGTCATTCTCTTCCTTTAGTTTTGCTATTCCCTGACTCTCTGAGCCTCCTTTTGTTCCCACTTTTTTTCACATCACGTCTATTAAGATCTAAGACACCCTGTCAAATAGACTTACACCCTAGTCATTCACTATTCAAGCACTTCCACTTATGCATAGGGCATGTCAAATAGGCCGCCGTTTACTTTTCAAGCATCCAAAACTCCTTAGGAAAGAATATTTTGGATGAACTCCAGGGGACCACTCAGACATTTAATTGCTTGAAGAGTGTTACTTGGACGTCTAAAATAGACAGCTGGTGTGCCAGTTGGATGACCGGGGAGGGGCCGGGGGTCATTAGAAAAAGATAATTAAAAAAGAGGGTCTATGTATTGTGGTGTGTGTATGTGACTGTGTGTGTGTGTGTGTGTGTGTGTGTGTGTGTGTGCGTGCGTGTGTGTGTGTGTGTGTGTGTGTGTTTCTGTGTCTCTTTGTGAACTTGCCCTACAGTGAATGTATGAAGGGTGGATGCAGCAGCAGCTTATGCAGGGTGTGGGTCTAAAATAACAGGGCTGGCAAAATCACTTGTAATCCAGCGTTTATATGTTGCTATACTCATCCTCAGCTAACCTTCATCACCTCAGTTCAGAATGACTGCCTGGTTGGACATAACGAGATGCAGATTACTAGTTTAAGCCGGGTGAGAACAGATGTGGCCCGGTGCAGCGCAGCCACAGCTGCATGTGTTGAAGGAGGCAAATGCCAGCCTTCATCTTTGTACCACCCTCATCTTCGCCTTCAGTGACGCAAAGAATGTACATTCACCTCTGAGACAGCCGTGTCGTAAAATGTGCGATGTATTTGTTCTCTCGTTGTAATCTGTATTTATGTGTGTCGTTGCATTATAAAGCACTTTGTGATGAACCTGACTTCTTGCAGTAAATGTAAGACTTGACTTTATGTGATAGATAGAGCAAATTAGTTCTGATTGCCACTTTAAGCTGTGAAAGTGTCAAAAGCAAGGTAATATTGAAGATTATACAGCAAGTTGATGAATCCAATATAGCAACAAGTCCTCGTTGTTGTATTCTTTGCAGGCTTGCAAAAGCTAATGCACAAGAATATGAAAAAACGGTTGACTTCTTCATGACAATTGCATTTCTTTCTTTTTCTAATACAAAGAGTCAACAACTCTCAGTAATATGTCATTTTCTGTATATTTACTCCATCAGCCATTACAAGAAAGTGAAAAGAATACAAACACTATGCAGTATCGCATTTGCATATTTTTCATTTACACTACAATTCTACTTTCATTCTCAACACTTGGCCATAATTGGTTGGATGTGTGTATTTCTGCTTTTCCTCTCCTTGACAAACAGCCTGAAGGTGAGAAAAAACAGTTTGACTGTGCAGTTGACTCTAATATCCATGATTGGTCTAGACTCTAGATTAGGAGTAGGGACCGGCGGTTCAGTCAGCCTCCTCTCATCCTTCCCTCCGACTCTCTAGTTACTACTGTGTGTCGTTGTCATAGAGATGCTCCTCTGGGAGGGAATTTAACAAACTGCCTGCCAGTCAATTACCGAGGGGGAGCTGTCGTCAGGGTGCTGGAGTATGATGCATTTAGCCCTCTTCATCTAGTGTTTTGTTTTCAAGTGAGAGAGAAAGATTGATTGTGAAATGGCTGAGTGTGTGTTCCTTCATGTATTCATTGTCCAGTAATCCTGTATGAGAATAACATCCAGCATCCAACATATCAGGGAGTCTTTGCATTTACACCAAGTTTGTACCTTTGTGTCATTCCCATTGTGTAATTTTTACCTCCTTAGTGTACTGTATCTATTCTCATTATTTATAGTCTCACTTTACCTTGAATCTAAGTCTCTATCACAAGTTCAGAAAAATGAGACCAGGTCTATTCAGAACTTAACATGTAATACAAACTAGACGTGTCAGTATCAATAAATACTTCATTGCTTTCTTCAGGATTTCTAAAGCTGAACCCAGTTACAAAGTGTCAGACAGTTACACTGACTGCCCCCCAGTTGAGTTTCCTCCCTGGTGGTAATCACAGTCATTTACTGTATAAAGGGAACCACTGACCGACCCCCTGAAGACTGCTTCAGCCGTGTTACTAAAATGACTGGAGCAAGCGATGCGTGCACGGACTGTATGTGGGTCAGTGCTATAGCATGAAAGGCAGCTTTTATTCTGAAATGGGTCCCCTGCTGCTGTGTCATTGTGCTCTTCCTGTCACAACAATCGGTGGTGGGTCATCACTGGCACATCCTGGGTCTGTAGTCTGAATGAATCTCACAGGAGAAGTGATGTAGCAGCGTACATGGATGTTACAGGGAGCAGGGGTCAGCCACCAAACGCCTAAAACTACAAAACTATTTTTAATGCAAGGAGACATTTTTCATAGTTTTAAGTGAAGATGATGGTGGAAAAAAATCAAAGCAAAACAATAAGATCTAATGAGCACATTCCATATGAGCACTGCTTCTCATTTGAACATGCTACTCTTGCTATATTGGGACACATAAGCAACAGTCCCGTAAATTTTACAATGTAATTATCTATTTCAAAATGTCCAACCGTGCCTTTTGCTAAACCCACTTTCTGTACAAACCAATTTTAGACTTTCAAAATGATGCAAAGAAATAGTAGTTCTAACTATATTTACCTCTTTCAATTGAAAACATACATTTCACACTTAATTTGATTTGACTCCCACAGTACATTGGCCTTTGTAGTATTACGAACTCATGCCATAGAGCAGTTTATGGCTTAGTTCATTGTTCCCTTAGTGGTCGGAAAACATGATGATTTTGGATAATCTAACAATATTCTAACACATACGTCAAAAACAGTGTGGAGAGACTGCACAATCCTTCCTTTTTTATGTTTTAACTGAAATTGAAGGATTACATGCTCCTCTATGGGCTGAGAAAATTCCACAGCCCTTGGGTTTATGAAACCGTTTTATTTTTAACTTTTTGTTCTAAGACAAAGGAAGAGGGGACTTCCACTTTCCACTGTATGCAAAAGAAACTATCCTCAAAAATAGTCTGGGACTTTTATCGTGTAATGTGCTGTTACACTGTGAAGCAGCCAGATATGACCGTGAATATAGAGATGCTTTTTGTAAAATTTAACTCAGGGGAGCTGGATACATAAAGGCATGGCTTCTCCTTTTGCCTATATATGAAAGAAACTACCATCAAAACAGTCATTAAAAGTAGTTGGGGGCTGCAAAACTGTGACTTTTATTGTGTAATGTAAAGCATCATCATGAATTAGCCCAGCTATGATCGTGAATCCAAAGATGTTCTGTGGAAAAACTGGCCCAGGGGAGACGATAGAGTGAAGCTGAGAGGACTGGGGTAGTTATTATGGAGGAGGTAGGGGATGTGAAAGGGACTTGTTTTCGTCTGCTGTATGGGCCAGGAGTGCAGATGGGACGCTGTTTGTAACGAGATCCCCTGGGCTGCACTATTCATAAGGGAGTGGTGTGTGTGTATGTGTGTGTGTGTGTGTGAGAGAGAGAGAGAGAGGCAGAGAGAGAGAGAGAGACAGTGAGCACACTTTACATCTGGACGTATGTCAAAGTCACAGTGTGTGTGAGAGCAACCGTCTGTGCAATGCATGTACGTGCATCACAGCTGGGTGAGTCTGCAGTCGGAAACAGCCAGACAGACAAAAATATAAACGCTGACATTATCTGCCATCATGATAAGCTGACAAAAAAAAAATGCAAAAATAGATGTTTAGGTTTGATTCATCTGTGATCTAAAAATATGTGGTTTGGTTGGGAATCCGTATGTACTGTATATCTTCATCAGGCCCGTTACCACAAAATAGCACTGAACCACAATGTCAGCAGTCAATTACAGCGGAAAAAAAGCAAAACATAACACCTATGATATCCATGCTAAAACTACAATTTGAGAGCATTTTCCAATATATTTGTTAGTCCATTGTATATAGGCACCAAACTCTCTCCATTAAAACCCAAGTGTAGCCTATGAGTATAAATGTAAAACTTCATAGACCAATTATTACTGTATGACTCCCATGTCCTCCATGAAAGCTATGATACTGTCTCTCACTTACAGTAGTAGAGAGAGAGAGAGAGAGAGAGAGAGAGAGAGAGAGAGAGAGAGCTGGAAATGGAAATGGAAATGGAAATGGAAATGGATCTAAACAACCACTTGCTGAGCCGTAATGGGGGTGCTGCTCGGGTTTGGAATTACGCAACAGAACTCAAACCCTCTCCATGTTTCCAACTTCACCCCACCCCTGCCCTCCTGCTGCCCTCTTGTCCCCCGTACCCCCCCCCCCCCCCCCCCTCCCCACACACACACACACACACACACACACACCCTTTCCCCCCCCACTGCTTCCACCCTCCAGCCGGGAATGACAGCCGGATACATGCTACGGCTGCTTTTGGCTGCACACTTTGAAGCGCGCTAAAGTGTGGAGTGATTGATGACTCGTTCACAGCCATGACACCGGCAGATACTTATTTCAGTGACAGGGCGTTTTTAACACTGCCTAATCTAATCTAACCGAGTTAGAGCTAACTATTCTGGGCTGTAGTTTCTCATTTGCTGGTGCAAAATAGCAATTTGTTCCATCTTTATTTATCCCGGGAAAGTCGACTGGGCACATTTACTCTTTCTCAGCACCGCCGTGCTTCACATTCATACAGTTCCACACAGTCAAAACCACAAAGTCTGCTACTGGTGGCTACTGAGCAGCTCTACTGGAGCAGCTGGGGGTTAAGAGTCTTGCTCAGTGGCACTTCAGTAGTAGTTTGTAAGGGAGGAGAGAGTATCTCTCATTCACTTTCCCCATGAAAAGCAAAGCCTGGTGTGGCACCGTTGAAACCCTGCAGTGAAATCCTGGTGTTCAAACCCTGGTAGCAGATGAGGTGAAACCACCTAATATCCTCCCTGGGGATGCGTTCTGTGTTTCAACTCTGTCTCTCTCTCCCTCTGTCTCTCTCTCTATCCCTCTATCCCTCCTTCTTTCCCTCTTTCAGTTCGGTGGGGTCTGGCTGTCTGGAGCTTTGTCTCAGCTGCTGCTGGGGTGGGGGGTTATTTTGAGAAGTGGACAAAAGAGGAATGGGATGGTTGGCATACCAGCGGAGACACACACCACCGTACACCCATCCAGCTACTGACACACACACACGCACACGCACACACACACACACAAACACACACACACACACACGCATACTTGCTGGGTGAGTCCCCTCGGCAGTCTTATTAATTACGCTGTGATAGGCTAAACTTATCCCATATCTGCACTCCTGTTTGATAAATATGGGTACAGTTAAGTGGGGGGATTGTGAATGACACGGATTCCTGGCCACTGGTCTCAGTGTCTTAATAGCACAACAATGTTCCTTCTTTAAATACTGTATGTTCCCTAAACTGCTGTCTGTCACGCATAAAAAGATTTTGAGATTTCAACCAATGCATCTGTATTGGCAAGAAATAAAAAGGTGTAAAAAGTCGTAGTCTAGTTTATTTATGATAAACTAGAGTATTAGAGTATTTTGTGATATTTTTGTCTTATATCACTGTGTAGATTCTGTTTTTTCATGTGAATATCCATCATTTTTTTTAATGCATATGACTAAACAAATTTCCTCTAAGTTTGCCTGCACCTTTGAAGTGAATTCCTGAAGCTTAATTCCTATCTGCTCCTATACAGCAGTTCAGCGGGCAACACTACAACGCTGGGTGGGTGTGTGTGTGTGTGTGTGTGTGTGTCCATGCAACTATTCCACCAGGCCATTGCTTGTAAATTGGAATATGTTTTTTATTCACATCAGAGCTGAAGGTTTATGATAAGTGGACAATCCCGATGCCTATCCAATTTCACTTTATAATCTACATTTTGTAACATAATGACGCCGTGCAAAGAGAAAGTAATCTAGAGGGCAGGAAGTACAGGCTCAAGCCGGCCTCAGCTGCCGGACATCTGGTCCAGTAATACATTCCCCCAGTACAAATGTGTTTACTGTTATATTGGTCTATTACACACCAGTGGAAATACTGTGCTCTTTCTCTGATTCATTATCATATAGTGTTCATAGGTGGGTCTTAGAGGATCTCAAGCAGGATGTAGTGTTCAGATATCAGATCGTTCAAACATACGTGACACTTCCATACAGGAGTCACACTGATGGATTCACACAAAGGCTTAAATGAACGGGGAGGGAACGTCGACTGATGTTTTGAGTGATGAGGGCAAAGTCACCGACGGAAATATATATCGAGGGAAAGAAGAACAAAGACAGCAAGGAGGGAAGGAGGGAAGGAGTGACGGAAGGAAGGAAGGAAGGAAGGATGCAAAATCCGCAGCCAGGCTGTGTTCAGCTTGGTTGTGTGTTAGGTGTTTGGAATGTAGAGGCTCGGTCCTTCCCCTCCTGGGACAGTTGTAACTGTGGTCCTTTTCTGTCTCAAGCTGCATAAGCAAAATGCTTTGAACACCATAAAGCTCACAGGTCGTAATCTTCACAGGGGGTGTGACCACGTGAACTAGGCTGGGTATTTTAAAGCAAGTGCTCAGTCAGCTGGGAGGAGGAGGACCTACTAGGTCAGTACACTAAAATAACACTGAAATGTACGAATCTGAACCAAATTAATAATGTTAAGTATTTCATATAAACAATTTTATGTATTTTTTATTTTTTTTTGAAAATGATATGTATAGCACTTACAAACAGTTACAAGCTGCTCTACAAGGGAGTAAATAAAACAAAAAAGATCAAATAAACAGTAAAAGCAAAAGCAACGTAGGCAAAGCAATAAACGTGAAAGGAAAACATAAAACGGGAGGTCTAAGACAATTAATACAATATCATTACTGAAAAGCAATACTTCCACTACTACTACTACTACTAATAATAATATTGATGATATTATAAGCAATCAATGTGATAATGAGAAGGCTGGCTCTACACTATAGGGGGGAAATTTTTCTTTGTGGGCCCCCATACCCCATCGCCCTAGCACCCACACTGTAAAAAAAACTCTAAGTATGCAAATGTTGCTTTCATTTCCAATAATAGAATTTCAAACAGTACTGTGAACACTGAAAACTAAGGTAGACATGAATAATAATTTTCTCTACTACTGACTTCCATTGCTTCCCATCTGTGCAATTAGTCAGGTCCCAACAGCATGTGCATAGTGTCTCAAAAAGAGAAAAAGATACATATTCCCAAACTCCCAAACAAACTTCAATCCTATGTAGGACTGTCGGTGACAGGGCTGCCAGTTTATGTAGGCCTATGCTTAGATTCCTGAGTGCGCCTTTAATTTAAGCCTTTTAATTGGAATCATTTAGGAAGTGGCCTGTGTGCATCACCTGCTTCACTAGACTATTATAAAGTCCATAAGCAGGGAAACAAGCCAGGGTTTTAGTGGTGAAATAGCGTCATGTAAAGTCATATCTAAAATATGCTGTACTGCTTTGGTTTTAAGTCGTATACAGCTACTAGCCGCTAGAGGGCGATATTGTACTGGATTTACGAGAGGAGCACACACTATGCACTCAGACAGTAATGCAAGAGGTGTCACTCCTGCCTACTGGTCTTTGCAGACCACGTCTTTTGGGCTGGGAAACGATATAAGTGTCTCTCATTCATTAAAATATATATATATATGTATATATATATATATATATTTATATATATATATATATATATATATATATTTTTTTTTTTCTTATTTGATTTAGCCAAACAGTGTCGCGTTGTGACTGTAAGTGTCTTTAAACAAGTAAAAAACAAACTAAAAACTTAATAATAAAAAAAACTATTGTGTTTAGTATGCACCCTATTGTGCGCATGCGTAGTATAGTAGTGGCGGTAAAGAATATTCATGAAGGTTCTTGTATAAATTAGCTGCAGTCTGCATTAGCTAGCTATCCTGCTAGCTGAAAATGGGTCTAACGGGACTAGTTTCCATAGGCTGGAACAAGATGTCAGCTATCTCGATGGTCGTGTGCAAGATCTTTAACCCAGGTAATGGCTGAACAAGCTGTGCAGTTTGTCAAAATTTGCTAACTACTTAGTGTTAGCTAACTGCTAATTACTTAGCTTGACATGCTGACTTCTTGACAGAAAAGGCCTGTTGTTGTCCAAAAAGAGATTAGTACCACTACTATAAGAATTGAATAATCACAATAATAACTGAAGAATTATAATTTTTCGAAGAATAGGTTCATGGCTGCATATGTACACCACAAATAAGGTCTCAGGTATTCAGCATCAGCTACTAGAAAGTTATTATTTAATCAACCACTAGGTGGCAACAACTAACCATCCTAAGTTCTCAGAGTCTTCATTCATCCCCCTCTAATAGTTTCTCATACACTACAGCCTGTTCTTAAGCAAATATTTGCTGTGTTAATGTAGAAATATTAACCAGTTGCTTATCACACTGATTCTCTTTGGCATGTGGACATTTTGTAGTTTTCTCATCTTCAATGGTATCTTAAAAGTGGTTGGTACTGGTGGCAAATAGGCCCTGTATTGTTATTGTTAAGCAACTGTAGTTGTTGATCCACTGTACTGGACATATGAAAAAACAGGTATGTTTCACTGTATTGTAGAATCATTTTTGATGGCTGTGTTTTAATGTTGGCCTGTACTGTCTGACAGAAAGTGTCAGCACTGTACAACACTGCACCAATGTTGGCTGCTTGTAAGAGATATATCTTCACCCATTTCAGAATTCCAAGAAAGAGTCAAGAGAGAAGGTAAGAGATTTTAGGACATTGAAGGGTGAGTGAAATAAAACTTCCCACACTTAATAGCCTTAATGTTTTTGTACAGCTATGCCTGTTCAGAATAGATGAACTGTGTGTTATGCTCAGTACTTTCCTATGGTTTGTGTGTTATGACGCTCAGTCCATCATTGCCATGGAAATAGCTATAGGAATGCTAGTTACCCCTGAAGAGTGAATTCACATAGTTTTTTGTCCCCTCCTCGAGCGCAATCCATTCTCTCATGCCTGTATAGCTCTCATGCTACCCCCTTTTTTTTACCATACACACTGTAAAAAGTCGGCACACACTTTTACAAAGGGTTTCAGATTGTGAAATTCCTGACAACAGTTGCTGGCCAGATTCCTTTTGCCCACTTTCAAAACACTGATTATTTGCCCTTCACACAAACCGCCTTCGTCATTGCAAAATCCACCTTTCTCCTCTCCAGTTAGTCTATAGTCACAGTTTACATAGTGTGGTTCACATACTTATTTTTTATTAAGCATTGTTTAATACAGCAAAGTTTCAAGCAAAATCATCAAAACAACAGAATCAAAACACTGTAAACATAACTTATAACTATCTATTCAACCCTAAAACGTCTTCTTGCTGAGAAATGTGAAGTGACAATGTAATGTTAGGATCGTGCACATAGAGGACATACAGTTGCATGTCCTGTACATACAGAGCAACACATTGCCTTGTTACGTCGAGTTAGGTTACCAAGGACGACGGTGCAGCCAGGTGGTATCCTGGACTGTTTGCAGGGAAGGATCCGGAATCAGGCTGTTTGCTCAGTGAGGCCTGTTGTCTTCCCAGCAAAAACATTCCCGCCAAGGGGGCAAGCAGAACACGCTGAGAGTCAGGAGTTTACCACTAGCGGGGCGGATACACCGCATCCTGCATCCTGGATGCTCGTCGCGGCTAAACCTCATCCATGGAGACCCAACATGGGATTAGGGGAGCTCTTCTCCCACCCCATACTAGACCTGTTGCATGTTGTTTGAGCCCCCACCTCTCCCCTGGCCTGGTTACATGACAACGCTAAACAGTCAGATTGAATAGAAGTTTGGTTTGATACAGACAGGGGATTGACACATACAGTAGCTGTAATGAAGCTACGTTAGAATGGTTCCAGTTTGCATGTGTATGATTTGAGTCTCAAGTCCTAGTTTTTCTTTATTTGAAGCAGCAGAGCGGATGAGAGAGAGACGAGGAATTAGTGAGAGATGCACGAGAGATGGGGGATAAATTCCTAGGCCAGATGGGACAGAGTCTCCATGAGTTTCCGGATGCCTTACACCCTCTCTGGGAACATTTTGATTTTGATCGACAATTTTGATTCGCAGTGAAAACAGAAAATCAAAGGCATCACATATTCAGTCCATTGAATCCTCTAAGCGGCATCATTACGTTAGCATTCATATATTACATTATAAAAGGCTATGCATCTAAATACATTTTGTGCATGAAAAAAATGGAAGTTTTTAAGTGAAATTACACATCACAGGCCAGTTGAATTCCAGTGCCAAATTAGCAATTTTTCATCAGGCATCATTCAAGAAAACACAATATTCACAATGTTCCTTACAATCAGTGCCTTGGGACACAATGCTTAAGCAAACTGAACTGGCCTGATTACACATTCAGAACAGTTGCTGGAACTGCGCAGTCAGTGCAAACTAGAGTCCACCAAATAGCATGGAGTTATTTGGGCCAGTGCAGTACAGGTGCAGGTCAGGGATGGGTTGTTGGCTCATAAGTGCATCCTGATTGGTAATTGTATATTTTAGGGAAAATAAGTTTTCCTGTCTGCTATATGGTCTACTTCCATAAACCAGGGATGGGTTAAATTCTCGTGAATGGATTAAAATAAAAATATTAATATTGAAAAATGTTGGCAATGAGAAGGTTGACATAACCAAAGCATTAGACATAACTGAGAATAAATCTTTTACCATTGGTACTGTAAATGATTTGCCGTTGTTATTAGTAGACTAAATGGACCAAAGATGACATTGTGCTAAAATCTTTTTGGGAAACCCAGCTCAGATCAGGTCAACACTACTGTATAAAAACAGTCCTAGACTCCTGCATAAGTGCCATTGTAGAAGAAGGGCTTGTCTGTTACACAGTGACCTACGACCTCTGGTGTCCATCTCTGAATCTGGGGCTTGCCATCCTGGCCCGGTCGGACAATGACTGTGCTTTTGGATGCCAGTGAAGGGTCCTCGTCAAAGAAGTTGAAGGGTCGAAGGAAGAAGCCCACTGAATTGCCGGGTGTTGCCGTGTTTGGGATATCTTCTGCGTGAGGCACGTGCAGGAAGCCTACTGTCACCCAGGCGACCAGGTCCTACACACAGGAGAGCAAACATTACATTAGCATTTTTACATTTCGGCACATAGTAGGTGATTTTATCTGCTCATGATAAGTGCAAATGGTAGAAAAAGTCAAGAGAGTTACCATGATTGTGAGTTACCTAGTATCAGCAAGGCAACCAGAGCTGAGAGACTGATTCTTTTGGGAGGTGCCCACTTTAAACCCAATGACCTAACCACCCTCAACCACATCCCCCTTCCCTCTAATGTCTGAGCCACGTTTCTAGGTGTGCATCCGAAGTAGCGCAAGTGAAAGTTACATCAGATGAGGTCTACTGGTAGCTAAACCGTAACTCGGTTGAAATGTTGTTGGTAGAGCAAGAATATTGAACTTTGAGTTTTGAAGTTGAATCCTTGTCCAGCACCAGTGAAGGTGGATGTGCATACCGTAAATCCTCTAATAGTGGCCTGTAGTCAATTAAAAGCTGGGTCTCCGATAATGGCTGGGGGCGTGGTCGACACGAACAAATAAAGGCCAGCCTCAAATACAGGCCGGGGGAAAAAACAAATGAAACTAAACTAGGTCAAAACCTAGTATATGGCTGGACCGTGTCCGTCTCCTCTCTCCGCCACTGTCCTCTCCACCGCGCCCACGGCCCGCATTGATCCTCCCGATCCAAGCCCCGGACGCCCGGTGACGCATCGGCGTCGGGACCCCCGCCGAAATCTCGGCCGGATCACCGGGAACACATCAGCGCCCAGGTTCAGTTAGCTTCAGTTAGCTTCAGCTTACATGCAAACAACGGTGGATAACTCCTGGTGCCTGTTTGTAACTGTAGTTTGTAGTAACGTACAAGTGCCACAAGATGGCTCGGCCGGCGGAAGTCTCTGGAGCATGCCGTCGTCGATTACCGTAATTATCGTAATGCATTGCAGTAACAAAAAAACGTCTACCTAACGTACCCCAACAGAAGCAGATCAGAAAACAAGGAGGCTTCGTACTAAAATATGAGCAAATATACTTATCAAACAGAGGGAATTAGAAATAAAGGCCTGTCTCTAATATAAGCCTGCTTCCAAAAAAGGCCTGGTACCCTCTGCAGTTGAGGTAAATAAAGGCCCGGGCCAATATTAGAGGATTTACGGTATACATAAACTTTGGTTTACTCATTATTCATAGTCTTCCATTATATCACCACATATCCATCTTGCTAGACAAAAACCATGTGATTGTGATCAAAGAACTGGCGATTGTAATTAAAGTATTGCTACAGCCAGTGAACTGTTTGTGGCAGTACTCCATTCTGGTAGGAAATGCATGCCACATCATCAGAAGACTATGCTTAGAACATATGATCCCAGAAGTGGAGGTCATAAAGGGATAGCTGGGCTTTTAGTCCCGTCTGATTTATCATGAATTCAGTGTTATTTCATTCCAGAAAAATAAACACTTCCTTCATTGTTTTTTGGTCAAGGGTCAAGGAAACTAAAAGCCATGTGTTCAACAAAAAATGTTAAATTGGAATAATGTTCTGAAGTAGACTAACTGTGGACTGGACTGTTTTTGATTTTTCAGAGGAATGAGCCCAATTGAGTTCCACTGGCATTGTGGACAACAGTCAACGATTTTGTCTCTAAAATGCACAAGTGTTTCTGGATGGACCCTATAGGATTTGCACCTCATGGTGAAAACAGACTTTTTAATATCCTGAACTATCCTGAACCACCCACTTACAATTAACCTCTGCATTATCTTCTGGGCACATTTGTTAATATGGTGGTTCATTGCTTGATGTAAACTTTACATATTATAGAGCCACTCTTATAGGTTGCATGTTTGCTTAGAGTCCCTGCCTGAATTAAAATGTATCTCTTGGCTGGGAGGGATTCTTTTTGGTTGACTTTTGGGGACCCAGACTTTCATCTTCCACAAGCATATTACTCATATATTATCTTACACATTTGTGTGTTTTTACGTGAGCATGTGTGTTAAACATGAATAGGAGATGTCTGTGCATGTGTGTGCATGTGAACATGCTCATGTGTCAATATATTTGTCTGTTACAAAAGGTGTACCTGGTTGACTATATCTTCATTGTTGCGGATGTAGTCCTCGAAGGACACCACAGGTTCCCAGGGATCGTTCTGGGTGTAAATGCTACTGCTGGTGGCCTCACTGTCTTTATGCCGAGTCACAGCCAGAGGGTATCTGCAGAGAGACAGTCCATCAGCAAATCAGTCAGTCAAATCATCTGTCATTATGATAGGCGACAGGCAAAGGATACATACAGAGAAACAATGCATTAATCCATCAGTCAGTCTATGTGATTTATGAAAGGTTCACTGCCAGAGAGCAGAGAATAATGGATCAAAATCGCTTCGTTAGTCACTGTGATAGTGGGCCTTTGTTGACTTAGCTATGGCAAACAGAAGTTTTGCTCATTTGCTGAACTCTTACAGAGCTTGTTCTTGTATTAGGCTTTATTTCATTCTACATTATTAAAATAGTGATCTCCTGCTAGGTGTCAAGGGACATCTGCAGTTTTCCTGGAGCAACTTAAAGAGCATATCAGTCAAATCAAATGCAGTCTTTTGGGGGGTTTTATTATGCATACAGTACATAAAATTGATGCATCGACAAGTCCTGTCTCGGCAAGATAATGCCTTTATATAATTTATATGTTGGTTAAATATTGTATACATTTTATAGGTTAGAGTGACTTTTTGGTGTTTTTTTTGTTCTTCTGGTATTTTTATGCTATGTTATTTCTGCTATATAGAATATTCTATATAATATACATTGTATGTCATACATGCTTTCTGGCCCAATATGAGGGAAAAATATTTTATTACCTGGACCAACTGATGCCATTTTCCTCTCTCCAACCTCTCGGCAGCACACTGTGGGCGTGGGAGTTGAACTGAATACGGTAACCCTTTTCATGCCCCCACTTATTTTTCTCATTGGGGTTGTAAAAGTGCACGTAGCGGGGGAACTTTTTGCCAAAGCGGAAGGCAGCAGAACGCTCCGTCTCGTGCTGTGTCCTGTGGAGTTTGGATTGGACAATAGAATTCTTCGGGCTCCAGGGATTGGTGAAGTTGACATATTTCAGATCCATCGACTCAAAGCTGTTCCCTCGACCTGAGTCACAGTAGAGGCAAAGAGTATTCAGCAGAAGTTGGTTGTCAAGTTTTAAGCAGTTTCTTGAAATGTTTACAATTTCCATTGCTTTTCAGTTTTCAGTTGTTTGTCAGTTCTCTAAAAATTCAATCAAGCAAGTAAATTTTCTTAATTCAAAATCACCTTACATCCAGTCTATAATGAAATGATTGAGAATTATTATTGTAGATCTCAGATTCAATTTACATTTTTAATTGAATGAATTGAAAGTGAATGTACCCTAACCCTGTTCTCTAATCCCTTTAATTTGACCTCTTATATCATATCAAGGTTAGGATTATTGCTCAGACATGACAGACAAGTTTTACAAGACTGAGATAAGTCATTAACTTATTATGCATAGCACAGTTTAGGCTAATTGCCTTAAGCATACAATTTCAACAACACATTCTTTCTGATATGATGTGCCAACACCTGCTCTGTTATGATGGGCCAAAGTCCAGTAAGCCATCTTATCTACACTTCCATCAAAAAAAGAGTGTGGTTTTGTGCTTTCCTTTACCCTAACACTTAGATTAGTTGTTTTATTTTGACATTTTTTAAGATAACACCAAAAACACACACAATAGATTACTGGATTGTAGTTTATAAGATAATTAGAGTAGTCTCGCCACTTCCCTTTAAACATCCCATTGGAAATACATTTGTGACCTATATTGTCTTATCCTTGATAGTTTTTGAAATTAAGGTGTTCGATATGGTTTCCACTGAGGAATAACATGAAAATAAGGTGTCTGATATGGTTTCCACTGAGGAATAACATGAAAATAAGGTGTCTGATACGGTTTCCACTGAGGAATAACATGTTGCATATATTGCTTTCTCTGAAGTATATAGTCAATCAATCAAAAGAATTAGTATAATTACAATTGAATAGTTATTGTATTAGATTACACCTAAGCAACCAGGTGGTTGTACAGTACTACTCACCAGCAATATCCAGGTCCACTTTATAATGGATGAGGTGTGTGTGCAGGTTGCCAAGCACATAGTTATACACTTTGGTGCCATAGTTTAGGCCATTAGGTGTAAAGAAAGTGGCGTGGATGTATCCGGTGGCGCTGACCTTTGACTCCATCACCCCATTCTGGTAGAAGTGGAAGTCCCAGATGTAATCATAGTTGTAAACTGTTGAGGTCGTCCGTACCACCAGCACAGTATTCTCCAGCCCCCCCCAGAAGTTGTATCCCCCCTGGAAGTTTGAATTGAAATGCCTTCTGAGAGGCATCCCTGTGGTCATCTCAAAAATACACAGCGCGTTTTTGTAGCGCACAGGTTTGTCTGTGTCGTAATAGTGGTACAGGTCCACAAAGGTAGCAATTTCTGGGCAGTCGATGCCAGGCGCTAGCTCGTAGGTTGAGGTGCCCATTGCCCAGCCAGCATCCATGTACTTGGTTTGCATGGCAGCAGGTGTATCACCAGCGTAGAAGGCAATAGCTTCTTGGAGGCTGATCTCATAGGCGATCCTTTCTCCATTAAAACGAAGGTCAAAGATTTGAAGACCAGCAGATGAACGCACACGGTAGGCAAAAGACCATCCGGCATATTCAACAAAGTTGCGGTCAATGTGATAGCGAGGTCCCTGAGGCTCCACCAGCTTCGGCCCATGGATGTCTGTGGGAGTGTTGCTGTGACCACGGGGAATGTAGGTGGAGTAGAGGTCATTATCGTCGTGGTCGGGTAACTTGGCCTTCTCCACGTCCCCCGCTTCATATTTTTCCACCAGCTCCTCCACGCTATCAAAGTACTGGCTGTTGTACCAGATCTTCTCAACTTCCCACTTTTCTGGATCCAGGTCTCGGTGGTTGACCAGTACCTCAAATCCCACTGGGTGGATGAAATAGCCCTCCACAAATTTCTGCAGCATTATCCAGCTTCTCCTCTCACCTGGACCCACCCCACGGGGGGCTATGTCTGAGAATGTCAGGCAGCGGTCAGTGCAATTTGTAAAGGAAAACCCTCCTGTTGTCTCAAACAGGAGCTTGTGAGCCTTGGTTGAAATTTTCTCTAGGATTGCGACAATGTGATCATATTCTGTAGCACAAATCGGCCGCGACTCAAACAGGATGGGCTTATCCCCCTTGAAGTTCTTGACTTCGTGGGACTTGGGAGATGGCAGAGGACTGACGATGTATTCAGTGATGTTGGGCTTGGTCTGGTTCCCGAACTGGACCACCACTCGGGCCTGGCGTGGGGGTTTGGCCTGTCCGCGGTCCAGGGCCCTCAGGGCTTCGTGCTTCCTTGGCAGGTGGAGTTCCATCACGAGGATGCTATTCTTCTTCAGGGTCTTGCTGCGAGCATTGGTCAGTCCCAGCTCTGGAAGACCATGAAGGTAGGCCCGGACAGCTTTCATCTCACGAACTGTGAGGTCAGCAAACATGGGGGCACCATGATGAGCCCAGTCTCGTTTTCCTGAGGCACCACAACCAGCCAAGGAGACCAGTAGCAGAGGATAGAGAAGCCTCATGGCTGCGTTTGCTGAAATACAATGAAAAAAAATATTCAGCATGGATTTAGTGCTGTGGAGAAGGAGAAAAACCCCTATGCACAGGCCACGCTTCACTTGAGTGAATTCACTCAAGTTCACTTGAGTGACCATAGAATGTATAAATTGTGCTCAATTGTGCTCACTTGTAAGTAGCAAGTTGCAGAAAGAAGAGCTCTGATTCTACTTCTCCACAGTTCACAACATCCACACTCTACATCAAATAAGAAAGTATGGACTATACAATTCATATCAAATGTTTTTAAGTCTGTTCCTCAGATTTGCTTCCCTGTCATAACCTGAAGAGTCAAAGTGTATTTTATCTCCTTCACTAGAGCTGAGTATTCCAAGGGAAACATTTTGCCTACCCTTCTTTCTCTTGTACTCATCACAGCTGGAAAAGCAATCCTTCTCCCTCCCCTTTTTACCCTATTCGCTTTTAATATAACAATCTCTCCTCTACTTCTCCACAGGGGGACAAACAGTATGCATCGCCCTCTGGTACACTGGGGGACTCACAGCCAACATTGTCCTTTCCTCTGGTCTCTGTTTATCGTCCGACCCTGTTTACGTCGCACACTTATCATGTCTACGCCACGTTATGTTGCACTCTTAACCAGCCCATCATGTCTATTTGACACTTCTCATCAAATCCTCGCGCTAATTTGAATTTGTCACACACTTTGGCATTCACTTAATTTGATTTTATAGCATGCTTACATAACAGCATTTATGTAATAATGTTGTGATACATGATGTACTGCAAGACTTTTGAGTAATTCCATACTTCCCTGAGAAATGCCTCTCTGTATCTGCAGCAAAGAAACAGACCAAGCTACTGTACCTGTGGTATGCACTTCAAAAACTTAAGTATCCTCCTGCTGCAAGCCCTTTGTGAAACAAGGTTGCTTTGTCCGATGCAGCTCCAACCCAGCTGTACAGTACTCCTGCCTGCGATGGAATAAAAGTGTCGTATGGAAACAGGAAACAATGTGCTGCTGCTTGTATTTAACCTCCTCCTTTGCAGAGGCGGAGGGTGATTGGCCAACAATGGGTTGTAAATATGATGAAATGACAGGTACTCTTTATAGATAATTAATCCTGCAGATTGGGCTTCAGGTTAAGCAATGCAATTTATTTGGAAACGCTGGAGAAGTGTAGTGCTGTAATTCATGGAATAGGTCAAATATTTATCCTGTCTTGGGACAGGCATTGAATTAAGTGGAATTGATGTAAAGCTGAAAGCCTTTCAATTAAAGATCATCATGTAAGATGCTGCCTTTTGAATCCATATGATTAGCTTGTTATAAAGATAATTTGCATGTATGGATTACTAATATTTTAAGGGTCCTGCAGAGATCTAATTTCTTATTTTTATTTATTTATTTTTTTTACTGGAAATGAGACCTGATATTGTTTCCCTTGGTAGGCAGTATAAATGATCTTGGAATCAAACCACTGAAAATGCACTACAAAATGAATAGAAATGTATGCATGTGAAGAATTTCGCCATCATCTGATTCAGTGTTCTCTTTAATGATGCATGCAGCATTAAGAGAAGTACACAGCAGGAATGGTGCAGTTCTCTGACAGGTTTTTCTTTAAGTTTTTTCTGAAAGGAGTTTCTTTAACAAGGCCAAACATCTAGACAAAGCATTGTCTCATGATACACACCACTGTCACAAGAAATGTACAGCGCTTGGCATTAACACTTTTATGAGCATGCCTAAACAACAAAACTCAACTTTTTGTCATTAGTTTCAAATGTGATCACATGAGGACACAAGATGGATGGACACGTGATGGACTGATCAATACTCTAAACACATATACTAAACCTAAAGCAAAGACATACAATGGCACTTCAGTGAGAAAATACATTGTTCCTGCACCTAACTCCCAATTACTCTGTTGGAGCTGCTCAGTGGCTAGATCAGCAGCAGAACACTGGATGCAGTGTGGTGCTGAAGTTCTTTTTTTTTTTTTTTTCCTCTTTCATAATAGTGTTGTAGAGGACAGTAGATTTTGATTGATGTTTCACAACTTGCAATAAATCTATTGCGGCAAGGATGAACTTTACCCTTTAATTTCCTTTAAGTGCAGTAGCCAATTTCATATGATATGTAAAAAGGTGTCAAAGCTTTCAGCACTTGAGGTGTGGAATGAACTACAGTAGCTTACAACTATTACTTCATACTCCAGTATTTTAATAATCTGATTGACATTCCTACTATAATATGTTGGGTAACTTCTTCTAGTTATATATTATTAATCTGAATATATGGAGGTAAGAATTAGCAAAAAGTGATATCAAAATCTTGGTTGAGAATATCACATGCAATGTCTCTTGGCGCCCACAGTACAGTATGTGAGTATAGTATGTGTGTGAGTATCAATTGTGAAACTCTTCAAGTTGCTGTTTATTGTTCTTGGAAAATAAAGTCTTTATGATATCTGATTAGGACAGAAGTGTTCTTACCTCATGTTCAGACAGGACGTGAGGTGAAATTTTGGCTCACTTTACTTGCACGGGTTTGATCGCTTGAAACAAGCAAGTGAAATTCGAAGGGAAAGCCGCCAGGGCTATCGTCACAGCCATTATAATTAATAGTTTTGGTTGACATCTTTATTGACTTCTTTTTGTAAAGATGAAGCATGATGAGACAATGTAGATTACTTTCTTCAAAATTATATGTTTATATTCTGTCTTCTCTGGGGAATGTAGCTGTTATAAACTTATTGTGCAGATGTCATTAGTCTGTTATTGGTCACAAATACCCAATAGAAAATTTACCCTCTGTAAATACTAGCTGGGGGAGAAATTTACAGGTACCTTGAGTCCTGCTTGAAGCTGATTGGCTTTTGCTTTATTGTGTCAGTTGTATTTCTTGTGTATTACCTTCCCGCCTCAAATCTCGCTGGCTAGAGCAGAGTTGCGTCAATCTCCCTCCATATGACTCCTTCCATTGATTTTGCATGTAAGCACCTTTTATTTATTTGTTTTGTGTTCTGAATGTAAGGTTAATATTGTGATTATATATATTGTACATTATATTTTTTTCTCCACTGCTTTCTTTCCCCTGCACCTCTCACTCTCTCTCTATTCCCTGTGTCTCTCTCACTCCCCTCCCTCTCCCTGCTTCCCATAAATGGTGAAGCAATGGTGAACCAACAGAGTGATTCAACTCTTCGCAATCCCTATTAAGATCCAAAGTGTCTCCACGGCTGAAAAAAATCAAAGGAGATGTCAATAATGACACAGGATTTTGCTTATACCGAAAAAGCAAACCCTTGTGACGACAGTGGCACCTCCTTCCTTCTCCTCCTAGCTCTGGCCAAGGTGTACTGTGGTGACAGCTGTGTTTGAGCCTCCTCGCTCCTGGGTCAGGAGGTCAGACGTAGGATATTGGTGAGTCTGAAAGCCTTCGGTCCCCGTGTCTATTGACACGCTTCATTGAATAAACGCCCCCGTCATCCTTCCCGAAACGCCTCTCTTTATAGGATTAAGCTCTGACAAACATCTCTTTATCCTGCGGGTGAGGCTCTGTGCCCCCCCACCACCCACACACACACACACTCATCGCCACTCATCCCTCCACCCCCCTTAGAGGCCTCCTCACCTACAGTGTCCTGTACTGTTTGATGGGGCGAGGTCAGAGGATGTGTCCGTCACAGGTCCGGTGGCCAATGCCTGCCTTCCCAGCTGTGACCTTGGCACTTTCATCCAATGGCAGTGGCTTCAGATGGTACTGTACATCCCAGGAGTCACCCCCCGCGTTTAAAACCCTGCACCAGGGGCACCCGTCCCCCCATAAGGCAACACATCACTTCACTGAGGACCATATCACAACCAGACAGAACGAAAAAGAAAAACAGTAAAAGGAAAAGGAGACTAAAGACACAAAACGTTTTGACATATTTGACATATCGAGTAACAAGCCAAGGAATTTCTCTTTCCAAAAGCACTTCTAAGGTAAGTGTACCTTTTCTTAATTGCAGTGGCAAGATGGAGTGGAAAAAAATGTGTGGAGAAATTGGGACATTCAATAAGTATCAGTTTGGTAAATGCTTCTGGCACATACAGTACAGAAGACTCAATGAAGACATTACTAATCGATATTCTAATTGGTTATATAAGGCCCTCTTATTATGCTGTAATCTCATTTAGTATAGTTAATTGTTATCAGTATTGAAGAATGTTTACAAATCAGGTGCCAATTACCCCGAATACCCCGAATAAAAGCAACATTCATCATTTAAAATCAATGGTACAGTGTTGAATTAGAAAATATGAATATAAAATTGTAATGATCTGTATTCATGCGTTATGGAGGAGCTATAACGTATTAGAAATGAATATAATGTCTTATTTAAGTAAAGAGTTAAATTTTAACCTTTTTCTTCCAGGAATTTTACTCCAGGAATTACTTAAATATTCTAGAGAGAAGACCATGGAGGCTCTACTACTGTCTCTGCTTGGACTGCGGATGGTGATGGGAATGGGGTGTGTATGCCATGGACTGGGCTGTATTTAATGGCATTTTTTAGACAGTATACAGGAGAGAGAGAGACAGGGAAGATGGGAAAGAGAGAAGGGAGATGAGATGCGACAAAGGTCATGAGCTGGTTTCAGACCCACAATGTTATGAGTATGTGGTACAGGATACACTGTAGACCGCTGAGCCAACAGGATGCCGCTTGAAGTGGAATCAGTGAAAAAGTGGTACTGGTGCATCTCCTAATACTACCCTGGATTTCTTTTCAAGTGATGGGAATTGAGTGTGACGTACATGCACTGGTGTGTTCAAAGTACTTCAGTGGGGCAAGGAATAAGATTATGCTAGTTCTTTATTTCATGCTAATATGCTATTCAATTATAGAAAAATGTTTATTATAGAAGAATATTTATGCATAATAGTGGATTAACAGTGAAAAGGCTTTCCTATGCGAGAATCACAACAGTAAATACAGTTATTTCTAAGGGATTTCTATTATTGTTACATTTTAATGCAACTTGTGAACATGGTGTATAAAGATATTTCACCAATACTGTTTCTTTTATTAAATGCTTTTTATTTAGTTGTATCCTGTTTTACAATATACAGGTACTATGTGCGACGTACTATTGCGCTAACTGCCGCTAAATAGGTTTTTGTTAAATTAGATTTTAATTTGTTGTTGAGTCTATATTTTTGTATTCTTTATTATGACAGTTGTTGTCCTGCTATGTGTCTTGAGCGTCTTCATGCAAGTACCTTAGTGCATTGCAATAAACTTGAACTTGTACTTGAAGCAATATAGAGGAACTTAAATTTATTTTGTTGAATCCTGCTCCAGACACTGGTGTGAACACACTGTGGAGGAGAGAGTGGAACGAGTCCTGTCCCCCCGTCTGCAGCTTGAAGTGAGCTGTTCTGAGGTGTACCAGTTTAACACCCAGGGCTGGAGGCTGGATGTGGACAGGATGCGCGCCAAGCATGGGGGGGATGATGGCATCGCACTCTACTACAAGCAACAGGGTCCCAAGGCATCCTGCTTCTTGTACAAGTAAGTGATCAGTTGATCAACTGTTCATCTGTTGAAGTGTTTCAAAAAGAAAATCTCTGAAGGGAGAAGTCACAATCTCACTAGTACTTAGTTCACCCAATGTTGAAGTTTATGTTGACCTAGCCATGTCCCACTGGCTGATTGATAAGAGGTATAGCTGTAAGAAGTATAGCTTGTTTCCCTTTATTCATTATGACATTTTGTAGTACACGGACTACACTTAAGACAGTGGACTGAAAACACACTTTGTAAATAAGAAAGTGAGTTCATGAAAGTCTGGACAGTATAATGGAATTGATGTTTTTAGCTCCAAATATGGACTCTGAACTGAATGTATTTGCAGGTGTTTATTCCTTGTTCAATATGATGAGTATGAGTAGTTTAACTTTAGTTTAACTTTTAACATCTTTGATTAACCTCAGTGACTGGCTGACTTTCTTCGCTCATGCACGAGGCACGCACACAAACTTGGTTTCTAACATGTCATTGTCATGATTGTTACTCATCCATCCATCCATCCATCCAACTTCATCCATCTCCTCCTGGGGGAGCTCAAGGGGCTCCCAGGCCAGCTGGGTGATGGAGCCCCTCCAAAGGCAGGCACCCAGAGGTCAGCCTTACCAGATGCCCGAACCACCTCAGCTGACTCCTCTCAATGTGGAGGAGCAGTGACTTGACTCTGACGTCCTCCGGAGGGGAAGGCAGGACCGCTCAGGTTGTTCTCAGTAGGGGAAAATTGCTGACTTTGACTGGGGATATTGGATGGGACAATTTGAGGAACTCCTAAATCTAACAGACATGTTGCTCTGTTCAGGAGGCAGTGTGCTGGAAGATTCTAGGAGCGTCTGAGCCCGTCTACTTGGCAGAGGTCTCTGGGCTAATTACAAAGCTCTACAGTGGCAAGGATACACAGGTGGATGAGATCCGTCCTGAAATGCTGAAGGCTCTGCATATTGTTGAGTGCTGTGGTTGAGATGGCTCTTGAATATTGGAGGATCACACTGCTCAGCCTCCCCCGGAAATCCTATGCCAAACTGCTGGAAAGGAGGCTCTAGCTGTTAGTCGAGCCTCAGATTCAGGAGGAACAATGCGGATTTAGTTCTAGTTGTGGAACAGTGGACCAGCGTTTTACCCTTTCACAGATAATCGAGGGGTCATGGGAGTTTGCTAATCCTGTCTACATGTGGTGGATTTGGAAAAGGGCCGTGTTCCTGAGGTATCCTGTGGAAGGTGCTCTGGGAATATGGAGTGCTGGGGCTGCTGCTGCAGACCATTCAGTTCTTATACACAGAGTGAGAGCTGTCTTTGCATTCTTGGCATTAAGTCAAGCTTGTTTGACTGTGAATCAGAAATGCAGAATTATATTTTCCCTCTTCACACCCCATAAGCCCTGTAGGTTCCTTTGGCTCTTCCAGCACATGTTCTTTTCTTATGTCTGATGCACTCATTATTTTTTTTACAGGTTCCATGGAAATGCCTAAACTAAATTAAGCTAAAACTAAGCAATGGCAAAAGTTGAGTTTAATTCACTTTTATATCTATTCGTCAAATTTATATTCAGTATTCAGAATATCAGTAGGGTTAGGTCAGCACTTGGTTGCAGATCAAGGTTGGGCCAAACCCCCCAGTGGCCTGTATTTGATATAACTTAGCAAGGGGAATTGTGGGGAAGGTGGTGGGCAAAAATACAAGCAAACGGAAGTGTAGTGGTGCATAGTTGTTGACATATCCAAACAGGGATTGTAATCATTGGATGGTTGTAGATTGGATGTGACTAATTCTTCTGCTGGGATTTGAAAATAGGCTTGAAGAGCCTAAATGTAAATTTAAATGTGCACCGTAGGGTAGAATGTGTGAGTGTCTCCTCCTGAACTTCAGTAATAAATGTCATTCAACACCAACTTTGGTTGGTATAATAAAGGAAACATAGCTTGTGTGTTAAGGAAGGAATGACCCTTTACTGTGACTAGTTTGACAATATATAAATACAATGTGTTTTCACCTGATTTGTCTGTCCACCTCAGACCCCCAGAGATGGAGAGCCAGAAGGTGAATAAGACAGTGAGGGGGTGCTGTGAGGGCTGGGGAGGACCTCGCTGCTCACAGGGTAAGGACAAGGAACCAACAAGTAACAGGTTCATTAGAACAAACCCTTTTGCTCACCCCATCTCTCTGTCCTCTCCCTCCCAGGTGTGGGTGTACGTGGCCAGTGTTACTCTACATGGAGTTGTGAGGAGTTTCCTGGAGTCCATAACTCCTCCCTGATGCCTATGGAGCAATGCTGCAGCGGCCTTTGGGGTCTAAGCTGGAGGAACGCCTCTGACCAGACCTGCTTGTCTTGTACCTACACTCTCCTGCCTGGTCAGAGAACATGCATGCACAAATGCACGCAAATGCACATATATATACACACACACATACACACACACACACACACACACACACACATTTTGTAAGAAGTACAATTAAATATTTGACATGGATTTCAAATAAATTAGAAATAAATTAATACATTTTAGTCCACTGGGGAAAAGGTTTTGTATTTGCATTTCAATTAACCAAAGAATGACATATTAGCATTGTTAGCATTTCTCATTTAAACCAATGGGTCCAAGCCACAGGCTATGCTAGCTTGCAGGTAGTTCTAGCGATTTGTTTGTATATGGATAATAATAGACAATATAGTAGAAGGACAAATGTATAACCTTTTCCCATAATGTGATGAAGAGCGAGAGTTTTATCTTACCTCTTATACTCCACAACCATATAAAGACTTAAATTCTCCGGAGAGTTTGCCTGAGCCCAAAACATTCAAAGTAGGTGGTCTATGCTGAGTACTTGGCTTTTGGTGCTGGACTTTCCACAGAAATGTCTTAAATGATACAAAGGGTAGTGTTTTCCAAGATTGAGAAGTCATTTGAAGAACAGGCTTGACACAGAGAACCTGTTGTTTAGACTGTTAAATTGGAGTGTATATTTATCTAACTATTTATCTTTGATCCTCTCTTTCCGCTATGTATATCTCTCTTTCTCTCAAAATCTTTCTAACTCTCTCTACCTCTCTCCCTCTCTTCCTTTCTCTTCCCTCTGGAGTCCCAGTTGTCCCTTTTAGTCTATGGGGGTGTCTGTAGCTGCTACCTGCATGCATTTATGGGGGAAATGTGAACATGAGCTTGTTTATTGAAGAAGTTCCATGATTCCATATGAGAACATCCCCATGAGGGCTTTGAATGACACACATTATCACTCCCTCCTCTTGTCTCCAGACTCCCAGTCATCCCCTCTGGTGCGTGGGGGTCTGCTGGGCAGCGTCAGGGACCCCCAGGGCTCAGCCACTTGCATGACCTGGGGTGGGACCCACTACCGCACTTTTGACAGGAAGCACTTCCACTTCCAGGGCAGCTGCACTTACCTGCTGGCCTCATCTACTGATGGGACCTGGGCTGTCTACATCAGTACGGTCTGCGATGGAAGAGGAGACTGCAGTAAGGTATTATGCGCGCCATATTGCTGTAGTTCCCTAGAGCTAAGAAGCTAACCCTAACCCTCCCTAACATCACTTTGGTGAAATGCCAGACATTCTAAAACGCAACTGGAACAGAATCCTAATGCTGCATTCATATTGTGGCAGTACTGTAGATAGAAAACCGGATGAATGATGGTAAACTCCTTCAAACATTCCCTTTTACCCTTGGTGAAGTGGTGAAGACAAACCGGACGTTGCAAAATCTAGCAAAATGGACATAAACACTTACATTTGAGCAGCTGCTTGTCTCCTCTTCCAGCGAAGATAAAACAGTGATTAATCAAAAGCTGTCTTCTACTAATTGACCATTTTGGAGTCTTTGGAGTCTTATTTAATCAATTACTCAAAATATAACCTATTACACATGAACAGTCACACAGTACTATTTCACAGGTCAGATTTATTGTTTCAGTCGATGAATGTCTTGTCTTTCAAAATCACCTCGGCAGCAAAAAGACGTCTATAGTCGTCTTTTGTATTTTGTAGTTTGCTGTTGCAGTTGACTGACATCCTGCGATGCCACCTGGTATGTGTGTATACATGTATACATGCATATTTATATATATGTAAATGGTCTTCCCCTTTCAGGCTCTGAGGATGATGCTGGGTCTAGACCTGGTTTCAGTTCACCACAGGAACTTAACGCTGAACAACCTCCCAGTCCCACATGGAGAACCACTCTTCCAAAATGGTACTTACTGTTAGCTGCCAGTAAACCTCTCACTTAGTTTCATTTTGAGTGTGGTATTTTTCTTAACCTGGCAACGTTGTCAGCAACATCCCACCACATGGAGAGCCACGCTTCCAAAATGGAAACTTACTGTCAGCTGTCATTAAATCTCTAATTTAATGGATACAACCCTCCAGATGCTCTTGTTACTTCATGCTTGCATCCAATTCTCCTTGTTTACAATTATGAAACACAGGCATCTGACTATTGCACACTTATAGTTCACTGAAACGTGCACTCAGATCATAGTTTTTAACCTTAATTTAACCAAGTAGTCCAATTAAAATGAAAAATCTATTTTTTAATAAAAAAAAGAAGTAGTTCCTAAGTAATTGGTTATTTAAATTTGAGTCTTTGCCTTTAGTGGAACCATCATGAGTCACATTTTCTCCAAACTGTTAATTGACCCTAAAAAAACTCAAGTCCAGTGGACTTTTGCTACAGTACAGCTCTTACTGAATGCTCACTTTATCTAGGAGTGAGTGTCCATTGGCTGGGGGACTTTGTGTTTGTGGAGAGCGGCCTGGGGGTGAGGGTGAAGTTTGACCTGGGCAACACAGTCTACCTGACACTGACCGCTGAACACCTGGCTGCCACCAGGGGGCTCTGTGGAGTCTACAACAATAACGCAGATGGTGAGGGAAGCACACACATGCATGCTCACACATGCACACACACGCACACAAACACACACACACGCACGCACACACACACACACATAGTCACCATATAGTCTCCTATTGTTTCTTTCATTCTTGGACAAGGGCTATTGTACTCATCATGACTAGACTTGAGACCATTTTTTTCTGTTCTCAGACTCAAGCTGATTTTTACTCCATCTTCTTCTGGGTTAGGTTTAATTTGCCACTACTGTGTTGAAGTGCTGTGCTGTGCACATCTGCACAAACCTTTGCTATGCAGCATTAAACTGTTTGTTTCTTGGCTCCACAGATGATTTCACCACAATGAGTGGAACTGTGTCCCAGTATGCTGCCAGCTTTGGCAATTCATGGAGGGTTCCTGACCAGCAGAATGAGGTACTGCGCTGAATGGATTGAATGAGCAGTTCTTTTCTTTTGCAACATATTATTGTATATAACCACTATTATATACTATATACTTAATGTTTGCGCCCTCGCTAGTCGCAGTGCCAATGGTGTTGCAGTAATAGGTGGAACATATTACAAGTCTAGTATGTGATTGGACACTGATGATGAAAATTCAGCTGCAACCAACAAACAAGGAACCCAGGCAAATGTGGTCAACATCGGCTGAATTGATTGAAGATGAATTGATTTCCAGCAGCTAGTTTTACCAGTTGTCTGTGCTGTGAATGCACTGTTAGAGTTCTGTTGTATTTCAATCTAATGGCAGATGACATTTACAGTACATGATGCATCCTGGGTAATTGACTCTCTCCGTCTTCTGTTTCCCTCAGGTCTGCAGTGATGCTGCTGAGCTCGGTCACAGCTGTGATGTGTCAGGAGATGTCGGCCTACGTAGGCAGGCAGAGTCTGTGTGTCACCGACTACTAGAAAGCCCCTTCACACATTGCCACCTCCGGGTCAGACACCTTTGATACTCATCATATTCACATGACATTACCAATGTTTTCCACCTCTTTTACATTCGCTGCAATTTATTCTTTTACTTTCACTTGATGTCACCCCTCCCACCCCCCATCCCCCAACCCACGAGTAGGTATTTGGATTAATTCAGTTGATGACTCAAAATCGTGTAAATGAAAGTATCCCACAATGCACTGCCCTAACCACTAATCAGTGGCTGTGGTAATAGTTTGGCCAGCAACAAAATAGTGTATAATGTTAGATATAATATCTTAGTACAGGAAGCTATACTTAAATAGAGTATGTAGCCTATCCTTGACAACTGCACTGTTGTATGAGCACACACAAAATAATGAGGTGCTTTTGGAAAGCCATGCTCGCTGTAGGCTGTAAATTGAAAGCTGCTAAAAGTAAATCATTTACCAGGTCTCCATTCTCAGTGCATCGCTGGGGAAATTGGTGTGAGCCAGCTCTATAAAGCCTTGATAATCTCTTTAAGAGCAATGCCATGTAATGACTGCAAGGACAAGATTAAGCAACAGCTGAACTTCAGTGGCGGAATTAAGATACTAGTTCTTTTATTTATTTATTTATTTATTTATTTATTCAAGCTCTATTAGCATTTCCTATATCCTTTTCAACTCCCTCAGGCATTATCACACACTGGAATGAATGAATGAATGGCATCATAAAATTCTGGTTAATAAGTTATGATTTCACATATAGCTGTATCTGTATAGTCTACATCTATCTAGCTTTACTTGTGACCCATTACTGGTGGTGTGATGTACTCCTGAACCCTTTTACATTACGATTGTGTTGAGACGAGATTGTTTTAACTTTGTTGCACTGATTATATGCTATCCTATTATTTTTAAAAGCTATTTGAGCCAGGTTTGCTGTTGAATACTTAAAAAGTGGTAAGTTTCTTATCTGTTTCTGTTGTTCAGGTGGACCCGGCAGCCTACATAGACACCTGTCTATACTTGTACTGTAGCTTGGGTCCCAAAGAGAGGGAGGGGGCAGTGTGTGACACCTTGGCCAGCTACGCCCGAGAGTGTGCCCAGCAACACGTCATAATAATCTGGAGGACAGCCACCCTCTGTGGTAAAGAAGTCACCTTTTGGCATCCTGGTGGCTCAGTGGTTGAAGGGCTTTGAACCTGTGATGTTGTGGTTCAGAATCAGGCTCATAACCTTGGTCACATGTCATCCCGCTCTCTTCCTCTGTAAAAAAGCAGTCTGTAATCTAACATAAACAACACTTCCCCTCAACAAAAAGACCTTTCAAGCCCTAAGTCGCCAGTTTAAGTAGTAGTTACTTGCCTTTTCCTGCAACACTTTATGTGACATAATCATATATACTTAGGGTAATAACGCCTCTAATTTTCTCAGTATCTCATCTCTCTGTCTTATGCTGTGTTCACATTGTGGCCCTAAAAAAACAAAAACGGGAGTCAGTCAAGCACAACAGCACATTGCCTTCTTGATGCAATGTGATTTTGATAAACAAGAAGTTCAACTTTTCAATCCACATTGATACAATAAAAATCAGTCCATTGAATAGTGGTCTGTTATTGTTCATTTTCAATATGTTGTTTCATTTCAAAATGTCAAATGATATTTTCCAGTAATATTAAACATGATCCCCACTGTAAATGAATTGGAACCGCCAATCCAAACCAAAATTTGGCATCATTCCGTCTTTTTCTCCTAGACTCCAAAATGGTCAGTCAGAAGAAGAAAACTCTTGATTGTTCACTACTTTATTTTGGTTGGAAGAGGAAACAAGAAGAGCAGGTGCACACACAGTTAGAGGTACATCCATTTTGCTAGAATTTGCAACATCTGGTTTGTTTTCACCACCCAGTAGAAGATAAGTTGGGAAAATTCAACTTTTGTCAAGTTCTAGTAGTAGTTGTGGTTGGCAGTGTTGAGGGAGTTTACCATCAATCTCCTATTGAAAACAATGAACAGTTTACCGCCTACCGTATACTGCCACAATGCAAATTCAGCACAAGTGTCTGTCTTTCTTCCTCTCACTCACTCTGTTTCATTAATTTTCATCATATCTCTCCTGTCTCACCAACTTCTCCCTTTCTCTCCCCCTCTCCTCCCCAGGTCGCGTCTGTCCCAGAGGTCAGGTATTTTCGGACTGTGTGTCCTCCTGTCCCCCCAGCTGTACGTCTCCCCAAACCCCCGGGCCTGCTGCAGCCTTGGGCCAGTGCAGGGAGGAGTGTGTGGGCGGCTGTGAGTGTCCGCCGGGCCTCTACCTTCACCAGGGACTCTGTCTGAAAAGGGATGATTGTCCTTGTTTCCATCGCAGACACACCTACCAGTCAGGGGACACGATACAGCAGATGTGCAACACCTGGTGAGTGTGTGTGTGCACACATGTGAGAAAGCGTGTGTAATGTTTCTACATCACATCCCCTTCCTTTCCTGCCTCTCCCCTCTCTCTCCCTCTGTATCCTTCTCTCTATCTACCCCTCTCTCCCATTTCCTTCCGTCTCTCTCTGACTTTCCATCCTTCCAATGCTTTTTCGCCCCCCCAGTGTGTGCAGAGCAGGCCAGTGGCAGTGTACAGGGGAGAGGTGCGCTGCCCAGTGCAGCCTAATGGGGGCACTACAGGTCACCACCTTTGACAGGAAGAGGTATTCACTGCAGGGAGGAGACTGTCCCTTCACTGCTGTGGAGGTGAGACATAAAGATACACACACACACACACACACACACACACACACACATATATACAGACAAAGACAGATTCTATTGACATAAGTGTAATCTAAATGTATGGGTTTTTTTTCAATGCAGCAGCCATTATTGTGTGCATTGTGAGATGTTTTTTCAATGTGTGTGTTTGGTTGAGTGTGTGTGTGTGTGTGTGTGTGTGTATATGCTTGCTTGTACGTGCATATTTGCTTGTGTGTGTGACACCCCATTTTCCCCTGTGCATACATGTTATGTGTGTGTTCAGGACTTTGTTGACAGGAAGCTGGTGGTCAGTGTGCGCTGTGGGGAGTGTATAACAGGTGGAGGTGGAGGAAGAGGAGGAGGAAGAGGAGGAGGAGGTTTAGGTTGTCTAAAGGAGATGTCAGTCACAGTGCTCCGCACCACAGTCACCATCACTGACACTGGTGAGTGGTAGACTCTGGCCATCTGTAATTGCAGGGTACAGGTGATTTGAGAGCGATGCTACAGTCTCTATACACGCCTGCATTACAAAGGTATTCATCCATTTTATAGTCTGACAGTAGGGACATGAGTGAACATGACTAACATCAAGACACGATAGCAAGAATATAAAATATGTATTTGTTCTCTAACAGTTTAAGTATATGTGGTTTGGTTGGTATGGTATGTAGTTTGGTATGTTGATACCCTTTAATTCAATCCATTTGTTTTTCCTTTGGTTTTTTTGCCCTCTCCCTTTCACCATCACTGTGTTATATAAACAAAGGGAAGACAGGAATTAAAGCAATACCTTGACAATTTAAATTTTAGGTTTTTCTTTTGTTTTTCCTTTCTAGGACTTCCTTGTGAAAAAGCATTTAAGTTAATAAATTAAGCAAAAAGCAGCTTGCCAGCATTGCTAACATAACTAGTGGAAAAATGTCCATTCCACTGTATGAATCCTACATTTTGAAGCTTTTTACTAACTTTTGATTGCTTCAATTTGATCTTGTTACTCCCAGGCACAGTGACACTGAACGGCCAGAGGGAGGTGTTGCCCGTGGTGACGGGGGACCTGGTTGTGCGTAGGGCCTCCTCCTCCTTCCTCCTCGTCCAGACGTTTGGGGCACAGCTGCTCTGGCACCTAGATGGACCCTTGGCCTTCATCACCTTGCAACCTGGCTTCACAAGCAAGGTGACCCTCACACTTCATATGGTCCTTTCACTTGCACCATTGTGAGTCCTGAACTGAACTACAGGGGATGTGCTCGTGCCCATTGGCTCTCCATTGAACCAAACCAGATTTTAGCAAACAGGGATGTACTTGCACCATTTTGACTCCCCAATTATGCTGAACCGAATTTAACTAGAGGGGATGCAAAATGGCCACAAATGGAAACTCTAAGATCAAACGAAAGCAAAGGAGTGATAATTACTGATATGACAGTCACAACAGAAATTTTAGAAACATTTCAACTAGCAATGCTGAAATGGAATTTAGTGTTTGCAATTGTTCCTGTCTTGTGGTTAGTTTTTCTGGAGCACTGCATCACATCTGTGTGTGTACATCCTGTATTCAAGGTGCGCGGTCTGTGTGGTACGTTGACATGGAACCAGCTTGATGACTTCACCACCCCAGAAGGAGACGTGGAGAACAGTGTGTCGTCCTTTGCTGCCAAGTTCACTACAGAGCGCTGTCTTCTGCCTCACGGAGCCCCGCCTGACCCCTGCACCACATACACCCAGCGGAGACACTATGCAGACAGCGTGTGCTCCGTCATACACAGCTCCGTCTTCCAGGTTGGTGTGTGTGTGGGATGTGTTCATGTATGCTCTAATATTCAATAGCCTGGGCAATGTACTTATGCTACACTATACTCCTTATACTATTACTATCTTAGGAGTCGTCTCTCTGTCTCTCTCTCTCACTCACACACACACTCTCGTACTCTCCTTCTCCTCCTCTCTCTTCCATCTCTCTGTTTTTTTTTAGGCATGTCACGATGTGGTGGAGAGGGAACCCTATCTGCGTCTATGTCTGTCTGAGGTTTGCGGCTGTGCCCCGCAGAAGGCCTGCCACTGCACCGTCCTCACCGCCTACGCCCGACACTGTGCCCAGGAGGGCGTGGCCATCCACTGGCGCAACCACACCCTTTGCCGTAAGTAGGGAGGCTATTGGCTTACTGGTTTATTAGGATGAACATTCGTGGTTACCATGGTAACAGCTACTCTACCTGGAGGTTGCATTGAGGTGCAGCAATTGCTTGGGTGGACTACGAATCAGTCAACTCCTGTTCGTTTGTTTTCAGACACCATTGATCGGATTATGATTAGCCAACAAGGGGGTGGGGGTGACATATTTGTTACTGATTGGCTGTAAGGGGGGCTGCGTCATTCGTGGGGGATGACATGTTTACTGCTCTCTTGTTTATTAGTTAGATGAGATTAGATTAGATGAAGCTATAATGATCCCTGTGGGGAAATTGTGTCGCCTCACAGATAATGGGGTGGGGGTGGGTGAGGTTTGGTTTCAGTGCTTTTTGATGTCTCAAAATTGACCTTGTCACTCTCAGGAGCAGTGAAACAAGATTACCCGGTTATAGTTATACACATCCCTAGGCATTAAGAGTCTAGCCTTACATCTAATGGTGTTTGTGTGTTGTTAGTTGTTTGAACAGTATTGGCAACGGTAGACTTACATGTTAAAGAAGCCAAAGAGTTACAGAAGATTGCTTGAACTAAGCTGATCCCAGGTGTGGATGTATGTAAAGTAATGTATGTAAGTGTGAAGTAGGTCATTCCTGAGATTTTTTAATTTATTCAGCCATCTGTCTCTGTGTACATTTTTTTTTTTACTTTTACGAAAACTAGCATAATGATTTTCACACATCCTCTCCTCCCCTCTCCTCTTTCCCCAGCGGTCCAGTGTTCGGGGGGTCAGGTGTACCAGGAGTGTGGCCGTGCATGTGGGGGTTCCTGTTCAGACCTGCGGCAGGGCTGGAGCTGCGATGATGATGGTGGTGGTGGTGGTGGTGGTGGTGGTGGAGGGGGCATTAGGAGTTGTGTCCCAGGTTGCCAGTGCCCTCCAGGACTAGTACAGGACCACCAGGGCCAGTGTGTGCCCATCACTATGTGCCCCTGTGTGCAAGGAGACAAGACATACCAGCCTGGTGCTATTGTTCAGAGCAACTGCAACACCTGGTATGCACTGATGTAACGAACTTATCCTTTCAGATATTTGTCTTGGTATGCAACTCAGAATTTATTAATACATTTAGAAGACCTTTGGATCACCTTGATGAGTCTGACCACTAGTTAATGTGTCTTGGCGTGATCAGAGAATAAAAGTCACACTGAAAAGACAAGTGTAATCAAAGCATAATTGAAACCTTGATGCTTCCTAAATGTTATTCGGTACTTCATTTGGTTCTTGATGGCAGAATTTCACTCAATTTAACACTGAAATATTTCACAACTTAAAGTGACAATTTAGCATCACTGCAGAGAGGCAGTACTTTCCAAACTAGGGACAGCAGACATGCTTAATCTGTAGACGGGAAGACAAAGAGATGGTAGAGATAACTACAAGCACCTCATGACCCAGTTGTGTAGATAATATTTTTATAGCACATCATAAAACAGCCCTTACTCCTTTATGGCAGCAACTGAGTGCTGCTTTTATCATGTGGAGGTATTGATAAAGAATCAGAGTGAGTCAGCAAGTTTTCTCCTTTGTCAGAAGAACACAGCTTTGATGTAGCTACAATATAAAGTTGGCACAGTTTCTTAAACTGTTGGTCCCGTTGACTCTTATTCTCTGATCACATTAACTAATCTACTTAGTTTAGGTCCCATGCTGAAAAAAGTCTATAAATCCCTGGAATAGAGAGTTTTGTTTAGCTATGGTCTGCCAACCACTAACATTTATTTCCCAAGAAAGAAACCTCTATAACCTGTGACTTGTTTGTTACCTTTATATTATATCCTGTTTATCACAACCTGTCTACCATACACTACTGATGGGTTTGGTTCATAAACAGAGTTTGGGCCTTGTTACAGAGTTAATAGAGAGCTGGGGTTTCCAAATACCATTCTCCATTTATTCTTTGCTTAAATAAGAAACCTGCCCTGTTTGTTTCAAGAGCTTACGTGTTTTTTTTCTTCCTGTGAGAGAGTGTGTGAGGTCACTATCAAACCTCAGTGATGGGTTCAAGTGCATGTGATGTCTTAGTACCAACGTAGGCATTATAGATGTGACACCTTTTAGGCCTACTTTATGTTTAATGTACTACTCCTGGTCTGTTGTAATTAGATAGGTGAAAGATCATTTGTTAATCATTAGTGGTTGCATTGCTCATTCAGTACTGGCAAAGCATTTGCTACACTGTTTTTCCAGATAAACTTCAGCTGTTGCACTAGCTTAACAAAATCTTGCCATGGCTTTGAGTGTAATGTTTGTTCATTTGAATGATTGAAACTCCAATTTATTATTTGAGAGTAGTTTCTCCCCAGTGAGTCCCTGGTGGTGTAAGAGCTCTGATGAAATCACTCTATGTTCCTGCTCCCTCGTGCCACAGGATAGGTTGATTTCATTGCATCTTTTCACCACATGACAGCAGTGATCATTTCTCTCTGGGCCTGTGTCGGTTGGTTACAGCTTTGACCGAGTCACAGCACGGTAGCAGTAATAGTAGAAGGTTGATTCAATGTGTGTGTGTGTGTGTGTGTGTGTGTGTCTCTGTGTTGTTTTTGTATGTGTGTGTGTGTGTGTGTGTGTGAGCTGTACTTGTGACTTTGATTCAACTCCTCATTGGCACAGGGTTGTAACTGCTGAGATCTAACTGTACCGCATTGACCATTGACCTGATTAATTGCCGTGTGGAAATCTGCCATTTGGATTAGATAGTTACATTGATATGAAATATGATGTACATCCGTTCACCTTGACTGACACAGTGCACAAGGGTTTGTCTTTCATCCCAGTAGAGTGCTTTTACCCTCTTTTACCCTTTTAATCTCTTAGCACATTTTGTTGCTGCCTCATTAAGTTTTACAGCTTTTTTTTAGAGTATAATAATAATAAAGTGATACTTTATTGATCCCTAGGAAATTCTCTTTCCGCTTGCCATTCTCTAAAGAGGAGGTCGCCCGGTCAGCAGCAGCCCTGGAGCTGGTAGGGACTCAGTGTTTTGCTCAAGGACACTTCAGCAGGGCAGATGCTTGCTGACATGGGGCTTGAACTGAGATCATCCAGTTGAAGGATGGTCTCTGTAACCACTAGGCCATCCTGCCGCCACCAGTCTGCTCATTCCTCCAGTTTGTGATATTTATTGGTTCAGGATTCTTTGTTGTAGAACATGATGGTCAATAAATGGAGAGAGGAGTGTGTAACTCATTTTACCATTTATATGCTCCTATAGTCAGACCCTTGCTGGGTTTGTGCAGAGTGTGCACACATTTCAAAGCAGTGGCTTTTGGCTGTATCAGTGAGTTTTACACCTGTCTGAATGCTTTTTTGTGACCAGTCAGTCACCTCTACAGTCATAAAGATAAACACACAAACAGACTTCTTTCTCTTCCTACTATCACCTAGCCGTCTTATCATCCCTCCTTATCGCTTTATCTCTGTCTTTCGTTTTTTTCCCCATTATTTTCTGTTCTCTCACTCAATTCTTTCATCTTCCACGCGAAGTGTCATTCCCTCATTTTCGGTCATTACCTCTCTTTCATTACTTTGCCCACTTTGCTGCCTTTACTCACATTTCCAAAATCCCCTTAACATCTACCCTCCCTCTTTTCACATCCTATTACTCTATCATTCTGTCCCTCTCTCCACCACTCTTCCTCTGAGTCACTGTGTAGATTATAAAGAAAATAGCATAAAATGAAACAAACTAAATATTGTAATTCTGCTCCTCCTCCTCTTCCCTTCACAGCGTGTGTGAGCAGGGGCTGTTAAACTGCACAGCGGAACGCTGCGAGGAGGTGAACCAGTGTCCCGGCTCCCTGGTCTACTCCCCTCGCTCCTGCCTCCTCACCTGCTCCAGCCTGGACCCCCCCGGCCAGCAGCAGGGGCCCGTCACCCCCCAGTCGGGCTGCCGAGAGCCCCTGTCCGGCTGCGTCTGTCCCCAGGGCACCGTGCTACTGGTGGGTGAAAGCCCAAGTCCAGTTTATTAAATACACCTTTTTGGGGATATGAAGTGATGAGATTATAGACTCCAAAATCATCCATGTGTCCCTGGTAGATCATTTGCTCCGGTGCTCCATGCTAACGCTTCATGCTAAAACTATGTTGAGTGATAGTAGGTGACTACCATTATCCAAAGTAAAAAGACTAAACTTTTAGTACAAAAAACTTGCTGGTCGTTTTTATAATACAGCCTAAAGTTGTTCATATATTTTATTTGTGTCTATGTGCTCATCACTTAACGGATAAATTGACCGAGTATATACGAATATCCCAAAAAACTTGTGCCAACAAATGGAAATCATTCTTATATATAATGAAAATATTTTAACAGATAAGACACTATATAGCCTTTTAAAAATCTTAAATCTATGTTTAAGTGAATCAGTAGCCCAGCATTTCAGTGTCTCAAAACAGTTAACACATATGCAAACACAGATGAATGAGACCCGGTGTCATGATCACACAGGGCAGAGTATTGCTCCAGGTGAGTCTTGCATCTCCATTCTCCATTCCATCCAGCCTAACGCTACATTATGTCCTCCCCGGGTTACACCAGGGTGACCGCTGTGTTCTGCCAGAGGAGTGCCCATGTCGCCATAATGGTCGACTCTACTACAGCAACGACACCATCACTAAAGACTGCAACACATGGTAATGGGTGGGGTTAGCCCATTGCACCACATGCCACTGTCTAATACTCCAATAGGTTTAGAATTAATTAGCCCAGTTGTACCTAATTCATTCAAACTCTGTGACTGTACTGTTTCTTCAAGTACTCCATATTTATTTATATATGTATTTATTTAATGTTACTAGTAAGTACTAAACAATTCTATTTCTTCACTCGCTTATTTTCATTGTATGGGTCTTCCCACTTTCCCTCCATCTCCTTTTTTTTGCCCCCTATCTCTCTCTGTCTCCCTCTCTTTCACTGTCCCTTCACCCCCCCCTTCATGCAGCGTGTGTAAGGAGCGTCGCTGGCACTGCGGTCAGTCCGCCTGCGCCGGCGTGTGCGTGGCGACGGGCGACCCGCACTACGTGACGTTCGACGGCCGCTGCTACTCCTTCCTGGGCGACTGCCAGTACGTGCTGGCGAGGGAGTCCGGCGGCCTGTTCAGCGTCACGGCGGAGAACGTGCCCTGCGGCAGCACCGGGGTCACCTGCACCAAGTCGGTCACCCTCAGCCTGGGGAATACCGTCATACACCTGCTGAGAGGTAGGAGGGGAGGGGGTGGTGAAGGGGGAAGCAGAGGATGAATGAGAGGAAGGGACAGAGGGAAGGAGGTGAAAGATATAGGGAGGGGAGGGAAGATGAGGGAATAGACAGAGGGATGGAGGGTAAGAGAGTCACAGGGTAAGAGAGTAGGGAGGAAGACGCTAAAGTGTCCTTTGGTGCTGTAGTTCAATGAGTTGAGTGTGGTACTAAAGCTGTCAGGGTCAGGGGTTCAATCCCCACTGGGGCAAAATGTTTGCACCCACAGTACTATAAGGCAGTTTGGATAAATCATTCACCAAATGCCATATGTCTGAACTAATGTGTCCTCTACTCTAACATTTAGGTAAAGCAGTGACAGTGAACGGGATGCCAGTTACTCTACCCAAGTCCTACAGTGGCAGTGGTCTTACTTTGGAAAGAGTCGGCCTGTTTGTCTCCCTCTCCTCTCGACTGGGAGTCACTCTGCTGTGGGATGGGGGTAGGACACACTCATACACAACTTATGCAACCTTAAATAACCTTCCATTCAACCCTTTCAAGCTAGCAGGGTTGGTTGTCTGTGTGTCAGTTGTCTCCCCTCTCCTCTACTATCCCAGCCAGGTGTAAACGTGGGCACCAATGTACATTTACTCATGAAATTAATGATGAAAATGCTTATTGACAAATTTTTTTCAACTGACTATTATAAGTAGGAATTCTGTACAATTACAATGTTAGAAGTAATTTTATTTCATTCTATTATTTACAAAAAAATGACTAAATGTAAGAGACAGTATGAAAAAAATCCTTGATAATCCTTTAAAAAATGTTAGTTTGTTAAAAGAAAACTGAGAAAGCTCATAGTTTGCATTATCTAATCACAGGTATGCATTTGTTATGGTGCAGACTAGCAAATGAAGATCCAAACAGTTTGTGAGTAATGGAGTGAGTAATGTACTAAATTTAATCAATATAACATGAAAGATGCCATGATCTATAGATTTTACGGTTTGATAAATATTTGTTAAAATAATGTATCTTTTGTGTTTATTTAAACAACTATTCTTAATATGAATAGCCATTTATAAAATTTGCTGTGAAATTATCATATGTCATTATGACCAAAATCTCCAAGCCCGGCCCGGTGTCTGCTGTGGTTTAAATGACTTTGCAGGAGAGGCCACTGTCTCACATGAGGAATAGAAAATCATAGAGCAGCAAGAGAGGGTTAAAAAAAAAAAAAAGTGACAGGAGCGCTGGCATCATGCCTCCTCTAAAAGCTAAGTCTGTTTTTCAGAAGAGAAATGAAAGCAGAGAAGAAAAAGAAATAGCCTTGGGATATGTTGTGATGGGGCCCAGACTTCCAGTTGGCTCCCCTGACTAAGACTATTACTAAATTAAACTATTAAAATCTCCCCCCAGTCCTCATTCCAGTTTGCTGCTCCCAGCGATTGAAATGAGTTGCAGAAGACTCTTAAATTAGGCAGTCTCTTCTCTCTCTTTATATTTACAGTCACACATGCAGCTGTTTCTCAGCAAAATGACGACACTAACTTCTCCATCGGTGCTGCCGTATGTTTTTATCATGTTGTAAATTGGTTTTGTGGTTGGTGATTTTATTTGTTCTGCTGTTTGCTGCTACCATGTCTTTATGTGTGACCGCCCGGCTTAATGCCTGGGCTACTTAACATACTCTTTCAACATTACTGTTTCTATTATGTTTTCTGTTGCCTTCTGCTTCCTGCTAGCCTTATTGTCTCTGTCTCTGGCTCTCTTGTCCTTTTCCCCATCAAGAATCCTTTTGCCTCTTGCCAGCCCATCAATGTAAATTGCTGTTGTCATGTGAAAACCTCCAACTCCAACTTTGGTGATTTTCATGTCTTCACTTCAATTGAAGGATTACATGCACATCTATGGGTTGAGAAAATTCTACAGCCTCTTGGGCTTATGAAACCTTAGTTCTTAGTCCCTGACATCCTTGGAGATACAAGTTTTTCACCTGACAGTGATAAAAAAAAATTGTGCTTAATTGACCACACTGGTTAAATAAAGATACAATTTTATGTTGGTAAAACTGACACTCACCCAAGGTTAACAACACAAGGGATAGTTACACCAGATCTTGCGTATAGGTAATCATAACTCTATTAGGTGAACAAACAAAGCAGCGGTGATATTGTCATTTCACTTGTTTCCAGGTATGCGTGTGTATGTGCGTCTGGCGGCCCACCTGCGGGGTCGGGTGGGGGGGCTGTGCGGCAACTTTGACGGGGACGCCGAGAACGACTTCACCACACGGCAGGGCATCGTGGAGTCTACAGCCGAGCTGTTTGGAAACTCCTGGAAGGTCAGCCCCTCCTGCCCCGACGTGGCCGACCAGGACCTCCGAGACCCCTGCACTGTGAGTGGAATACATGCGCATGCACACACGCACACACTCAGACACTCACTCAAACATGCACAAACAACTAAGATTGCCTTACTTGGACACTGTTGAAAATCCAGTTTTGATCCAAATTAACTGATTTGTGGTGCAAGCATTGTGATTGTTTTTTAAGACTTATTTGCGTCACTCTCTCTCTCTCTCTCTCTCTGTCCCTCTCTCTCACACATGCACACACACATACTAATTACCTTCTCTATGCCTTTCCCAGCTGAACGCCCACAGAGTGACGTGGGCCAGGAAAAGATGTGCAGTCCTGACTCAGGAACTCTTCTCCCTCTGCCACCCTGAGGTGCCCTTCCAGCAGTATTATGACTGGTGTGTCTTTGATGCCTGTGGGTGAGTGAATCTAAGCTGGGCATCTCTAAAGACATGTATATATATATATTTACCTAATCTATCTACTCGGTCTCAGTGGGTAGTAAAACATCTGTTTCTGTCAGGGCTTCTTCCACCCTTAACTGATTGTTAGGGACATTTTTCAGCTCCTCAAGGGCACTTTAGAAAGTGTTGTTCCTGCACTATGCAGAAAAGACAAACACATGCATATGAGCATTTGGACTGTCCACTGAGTTGAGACTGTGAGACTTCGACAACCTTTGTTTTGTGTTCTTACTTGACCTTTATTCAATGAAACATCTGTGATGGGAGTTGCGCTCTTAGCTGGAAAGGGTCTGCAGAAACAAATACATTTGCTTTCACTTTATGTGGAAGTCCCCAGTGGGATAATATCCCGTAAGTCATGACTTTTTTCTGTGTGCTTTTATATTCATGTGCATGCCTACATGTGTGTAACAGACCAGATTTAAATTCAGGACTCTCATGTGGCAAGCGGCATTTAGCAAACCTTCCTGGACAATGAGGATGATAAGATTTAGAAAAATAACGAGAGGGGAACGACTTCTAACACAAAAACAAAATTGTTTATTAAAGTTAACAGCTGCATAAATAGAAATACTTTTGGGCTTTACTGTTGTGGTGTTTGTTTGTGTGTGTGTGTGTGTGTGTGTGTGTGTGTGTGTGTGTGTGTTGTAGCTGTGACTCAGGCGGGGACTGTGAGTGTCTCTGTACGGCCATTGCTGCCTATGCTGAGGAGTGTAACCGACGAGGGGTCTACATTCGCTGGAGGTCCCAGGAGCTCTGTCGTATGTCGAACATGTCCACACACACACACACACACACACATGCGCACACTCTTTAATGAACTTGAGTAGATCATTGCTATAAACCTGGTTTATCCAATTTTACTTGTTACCTTTGAGCAGCTTTACTCCACTCTTACTGTCTTACTATTTGTCTGTGCCTGTAACTTTTCTCTTCTTCGCTCTCTTTCTTTCTTTCTTTCTCTCTCTCTTTCCCTCGTTCCTTAAAGCCCTGCAGTGTGAGAATGGTCTGGTGTATGAGGCCTGTGGTCCAGCCTGCTCTCCCTCCTGTCCCAGTGCAGAGCAGCAGAGTCCCGACTCCCAGTGCGGCGCCCTCTCCTGTGTGGAGGGCTGCTTCTGCCCTGCTGGCACCGTCCGACACGGTAAGACAGATTTAACAAACTCATTTCATGCTAGCTAGGGTGACATTACGCTTTCGTGGAACAATTTCATATTTTAGTGTGCATACTTCTGTAGTTCATGAATAGCCAGTCACCACTACTATTCATGACTTATTTCATTCACAATGCTTTTCATAACATTGTTGTGCATTCTTCTCTAATATCTAATGGCCAAAGTAGGATTCCAAAACAAAAGAACCCTGAAGATGCATTGGACGGTAACTAACAGTCAGAACCAAGATTCATTGCGGGAACGTTGCATCACAACGTTGCAGGCTGAAACAGCTGGGAAAATGAACAACTGTGTGTCTTTATTGATCACTTGAGGGCCAGTGGCATGCAGGTTTTGTTCCTCTCTGGCAGTTAATAAACCACACCCGGTCTCAGATAACAGATAAAGTCTGCAGGACACCGGCCCTCGAGGACCGGAATTGAGGACCCCTGATCTAGAGGAATGGTTGTCAAGGTGGGGTACTTGAGGGCAAGTCAGGTTAATAGCAGAAGAATAAATGAACATTACTATTCCAAATGCAGTGTATACATTATGGGAAAAATCATCACTAGAGGTTCAGCATTTTTATGTCTCCAAAATATAGAGGATCCAGTCTGTAAAAGTGGGATCGTTTTGTCAACCAGGGACTTCAGTTACCTACCGTCCTTTAGCAAGTACTATAGCTTAATTATTTTGTGCTAATAATTCTTATTTTGGAATGACGCTTTTCAAAAGTTGAATAGGACAATTTCACCATGATTTTGTTCACTAATTAGCACAATGAGATCATACTGTACTAAGATAACTGCTTCCAGAGTATCCCCTGCTCTTTAATATGAAACAGAGATTCTCCTCACCACCTGGAAATTATTTTACCCTGACTGACTAGTCCAGGTGACGGTTACTCTCACTGAGTCAGTGTGAGTCCTCATCCTTTCTTACCATTTCACATTATATTCCATACATAACTTCCACCCTTCTGCAGGTGACAGCTGTGTAGCTCCCTCTCAGTGTCCATGTGAATGGGAGGGCTCCACGTTTCCACCTGGAACCAGCGTCACTCAATACTGCCAGAACTGGTCAGCAAGCTAAATTTTAAAGTACATTGCACTTTTTGTTAAAAAATAATCAAAGCAATGTACTTAACAATAGCATAGAATACGGAATGAAAGTGAAGGAAGTGAAGGAAGTTAATGCAGTGTATGTGTATGTGTTTGTGGGTGTAATTGCATGTATGCGTGTGTGGTCTTGCATTTGACCTGAAAGGATCTGTTAAGCATAGTCCAATTACAAAATACCCACCCATGAGTTAGGGTTAGGGTAAGGTGAAAAAGGTTATCTTACTGTTTAGGGGTAGGCATTTAGTGGCTAGGATTAAAATTTGGGTCGGGGAATGAGTGTAGGTCAATGGGATGCTTCATCACAAGTATAGTAATCCAAACTTGTATGAGTGTGTGTGGGTGCATGGGTGGTCTTGCATGTCTATCTTTGTGAGGCCCAGAAATTCCTCTCCAGTAGAGTCTAATTACAAAATACCCACTCGTGAATTAATTATAGCTGGTTCTTAGGGTTGGGTTTAGGGTTGGGTGGCGACAATTACAGTAGAGTTATTGGACATGATTGACTACCATTAAAATGTGGGTCAATGAATGCAGGTCGGTTATATTTCTCCTCACTGTGTGTGTGTGTGTGTGTGTGTGTGTGTGTCCAGTTCCTGTGAGGACGGTGTGTGGCGGTGTGAGGGCCTGGCTTGCCCTCCTCCCTCCCCTCCCTGTCAGGAGTCAGAGTTTCGCTGTGCGGGGGGGCGCTGCGTCCCGTCCCAGTGGGTGTGTGACAACGAGGACGACTGTGGCGATGGTTCAGACGAGATATGCCCATCCACCTGCTCTCCAGATCAGTTCCGCTGTACCAGCAGACAAAGGTGAATTCACCCTCACTTTAGTACAAATTCTGATTGTGGAGATGCCGTATAGAATGCGAGAAGAGGAGCTAGGGGGTGAAGATTCCTAATTAAATTAAATTATGATTAATTAAAAGTTCTCAATTATACATTTTTTACTTAATTTGGTACTCACAGACATGAATTGAAGAAAATGATATTCTCAAATGCTCTAAGTTTTATAGTGCTAAATCCTTTGTCAATGAATAGATTGACTATCAGAAGCATTTTTTGAAGTTTTTTGAAAGAGATTTGACTTGGCATTTTCTTTTACATTTGAAAGTGTCACTCTTCAATGCTAGAATAAAATTCCTAAACTGATTAAAGTGAATTGACCCCGACCCTGCAGTGGACCCTGTTTGAACCTGGCCCTGCGCTGTGATGGCCACCCGGACTGTGCTGACCAATCGGATGAGGAGTTCTGTGGGCCTGCCACCCCGATGCCTCTGTGCCCCCCGGGGGAGTTTCAGTGTGCCAATGGAAAGTGTCTGCCAGCCAATCGTGTATGTGACGGACGGCTGGACTGTGGCTTTGCTGATGGGTCCGATGAGCAAGGTACTCTTTCATCAAACTCTATCGAGCAAGATACTCTATCAGCAAGCTTTATTGAGCAAGGTAGCCTACTATTTCAACAAATTATCCAGCAAGATGCTCTATCATGAAACTCTGGCAGATGGTTAGTGTATTGTTGTAATTTTTCCAACTGTTTTCTCCAACTCTTGTTTTCTTCATCAGTAAGGGTCAACAGACTATGCTGTGTGTGGTTTACATGTGAACATACATAAATGGTTACTTTTCTGCGGACTGTCTACTTCTGTCGCCCCAGACTGCGGCGTGGTGTGTGACGAAGGCGAGTTCCTGTGTGCTGGAGGACGCTGCATTCTCTACCTCCACCGATGTGACGGACATGACGACTGTGGGGACCTTAGCGATGAGAGGGGGTGTGTTTGGGTTGAGTCACGTTTTGGGGAAGTAAACAGTTCAGTGGGCTGGCATGGGCAAAGCTCAATTCACAACTAGACTTGGGGAAAACAGTATTTTAAAAATGCTTTATAGACTTTGTCTAGACCTTTAGACAATTTAGACACCTTCTGTGATTGAGATCTTATTTGACACAATTTGAATTGTCCTGATGTGGTAGATCCCACCTATATTTCACTGCAAGCAGGTTAAATCAATTTCTGAGAATTGTTTTGAAATACTATTCAACCCAGGTCTGTTCAGGAGGAATGGATTGTACTTTCTTTTTGCTCCCTGTTCCCATCCAGTGAATGATGGATTTCCACCATATGATGGAATCATTATCTAATCCTCTTTTTAATGGTTTCCAGATGTGTGTGTGCTCCAGGGGAGTTTCAGTGCCCCGGGGAACAGTGTGTCCCTGCAGACAGAGTGTGTAACGGACACAGAGACTGTCCCTCTGGAACAGATGAAGCTGTCTGTCCAAGTAAAGGTACAAATAATGATACACCATGTTTCATTATTCAAGCCCTATTAATATGAGAAAAAATGGCATCGTCTATCAACTAAGTACAGTTTTGCACTAACCCATCCCATTTTTTGGGATTGGGATGTATGTAGGGAAGGACATTTTGGATATGAAAAATGTATATTGGGTGTTTTCTTTTGTATGTGTATGTTTGCAATGGCAAAAGTAGTGATGTGACATATGAGAAGTATAACACATGGGCTATTTTTGGCCTCAAGAGGAGTTTCCTCAGCATAACTATTATTATCCACTACTATCAAAATCACTTAATTCATGCAAAGGATGTGCTGTATATGAAGGAAAGGAGACATGATAAAGAGAAGTTTTTAAACTTTGAGGCAAGAAATTGATTATCAATGTTAGGAAGATGTTCCTAGTATATTATACTCTATGTATATTAGTTGGTCAAATGTAGTTTAATGTCCTCCTCTTTGTGGCAGTGACCTGTGCTCCTGGCCAGTTTGCCTGTAGTGATGGTACGTGTGTGACCATGACTAAGCTGTGTGATGGAACAGCAGACTGTCCGGACGGAGAGGACGAAAACAGGACCACTTGCCTCACTGTTACCATGGCAACGTCACCCACACCCCACACCCCGACGGTGCCCACTTCAGGTAATAGCAGTCATGATTTAGAGATTATAGAGAACGCTCTTGTTGAACCCTGTCCAAGACCAAGTGGGGAAGGATAGTTTTTTCATTATTCTGTTTTCCACTGGTTTCTAAACCACCACTTGAACTAAACCCCTCACTAATTCCCACTTTTTCGATGGAATTCAAAGCAGTGACTCTAACCATACAGCCAATTCAACCATTCATAGACTTGGCAGTCCTGCCATTCTAACATTCTCAGTGTCTTGAATAGAGAACAGTTAGGGGTCCACTTTAGTGCAGTGAAGTAGTTTGGTGGCAGAAAGTTTGCACCCCAGATCTGGGGCACTCTCCTCTCCTCTCCTCTCCTCTCCATTTGATAAGATTAAACTTTCCCCACTGTTGCCCCCAAACTTAGTCCAATTTCCCCATTATTTCTATAATACCCCCTTTCTCTCCAGCTTGTAGGCCCTATGAGTTTTCCTGTGCCAGTGGTGGGCAGTGTGTGCCCCGGGCCTGGCGTTGTGATGGGGAGACAGACTGTATGGATGGTAGTGATGAGCAGCAGTGTCCTGCAGCCCCCTGTGGCCCCGGCCAGGTGTCCTGCCTCAGTGGGGACCAGTGTGTGGACTATCAGCAGCTCTGTGACGGGACCCCACACTGCAGGGACGCCTCGGACGAGAGCATAGACAACTGTGGTAAGGTGCTTTTACTTAGATGCCCCTATTTTAGGCAGTTGTGTTTTCTTTAGTTCTGTTCATATCTTTAATATTAAATACCAATGGGTTTTTATGTTAACTTTATATAATAACAGAGTTTATGTCATCCTTTATGTTTTTCTGAGAGGCTTTGTCTCAAGACTTGCTGATGGACACTAGTAATACTTTTCTCTTTCTATTAGGCTCTACTCGGATACCTCCCTGCCCAGGCAGCTTTGCATGTGACAACCGCACCTGTGTGAACATGTCGCAAGTGTGTGACGGCATCCCAGACTGTCCACGGGGCGACGATGAGCTGGTGTGTGGTGAGTTCTCACTAGAAGAGAAACTAGAAATTAAGAATGGAAGCAAGCAAGGAAAGAAGCAGGGGAAGGATAGAGAATGGAAGGACCAAACAAAGAAACTGAGAGACTGGGTAAAAGAGATAGGGAGGGAGGAAAGACGGAACAGAGGAGGAAAGGAAGCAAGGAAGGAAGGGAGCTTTGAAGGGGGACAGAGGGATAAAGGAAGTGTTCTACCCAGGCTAATTTGAAGGTGATGGATCTTTTGTAATTTCTTGTATATTTGATTATATATTTCTAATGTTGTTCTGTCTTTGTGTTGCTCCATCTCCAGATAAGACTGTCTCACCAGCGCCCCCTGGCAGTAGGAACACCACTGTCACCTGTCCTGAATTCACCTGCATGGATGGATCCTGTGTCCCCTTCAACATGGTATGCACTGGGGTTTTTCATGTGATAAACAAGGAAGAGATAATATGCACAATTAGCAAGCTAAATTTCATATATGTTTGTCTGTTAAATCTGAGGATATTGACAGGGTTCCTGCAGAGGCCAGGAAGGTCTGGAAATGTATGGGAAAATAATTTTATAATTTCCAGATCTTGAAAAGTTTGTGATTTGGTCACAGTCTGGAAAAGTGTTGAAAAAATACTGTTGTTCTGCTCTAATAAATATGACTCCACATTTTAAACAGTTACAGCACCACTGTCATTTCCACTCTTTCCATTACCTCCCTAGGTGTGTAACGGTGTGGCAGACTGCCCAGACTCCTCATTAGCACCACTAGGGGGCCCTACAGATGAGCAGGGTTGTAGGAGCTGGGGCCCCTGGGGTCCCTGGAGCCCCTGCAGCGCCTCCTGTGGGACAGGTTCCATGAGCCGGCAGAGATACTGCCCTCCAGGGGACCCACTGCGCCACTGTCGGGGCCAGGACGTCCAGAAGCAGCAGTGCTTCAACACCACCTGCCCTGGTAAGGAAGCAGACACAGCAACAAAAGAGAACTGTGTTTCAGAATGGTTTCATGATTTTGTGTGAGAGTCCCTGTGACAATATGTTTCATGATTCTTGGTCAAACCACCTTAAATAGACCTATTTGTTATGATCGTGTAACAGGAGCACGGAAGCCCAGAAGTAGATGTATAAGGCAGGAATAGTCTCATGTTTTACCCACTTAGTATGAAAAATATTGATCAGATTGTTGAAAACGCTGTGTGCATGTTCTGGACCATTCTCTCTCTGTCTGTTGTGATGAGCTATTCCTGCAAGAGCCGAGATCGGGAACGAGATAAAGACAGTATTGATGTGGATTTTATTATGCTTTGCCTCTCAGTTTCTTGTGAAAAGCAAGATTGCACTTATTCCTGGTGATCATCTTTGTAATTATCATGTTGCGGTCAGCACTGTCATTTTCTTTTTTTCCCCATTGTACACAATATTTGTGCAGTAAATCCTAGGCTCTTACTGTTGTAAATGCTTTGTTTTGAAAGCTCAACCTCTCAACCGACTCCAGTGAAGTAGCTGTTATTGTTCAAAATTTATTTATTAGGATAAATAATTGTAAACAGTGTTACTCTCTTGCTTATTCACAGCAGTCTCAAATTCTGAGGAAAATTCAAATTCTCAGGAAATTTGCTAACAAAATATGATGACTCTCTCCTCCCCCAGTGGACGGCCAGTGGCTGCCGTGGGTGAGCTGGTCCAACTGTTCCAGTGGTTGTGGCGGTGTGGAGGTCAGACACAGAGGCTGCATCCCTCCTCGCTATGGAGGCAGAGACTGTTCTCAGCTCCCTGGACAATCCAACTTAGCCATGGAAATCAGTAAGGAGTGTCTGTAAAAATACACTAAAGTAAAACTGAAGTTGAACTAAGATTAAACTAAGATTAAACCAAAATAAACTAAACTGAACTAATGGTGTTATTGGCTGAAAAGTTGTGGAATTCAGTAAGGTCTGGTGTTTTTCAAATGAAACCCAAGCAATCTGTATACCACAGAGTGCTATGAATAACAACATTATTCTGAGAAAAATACTTGTGGTCATAATAGTTGGTTATAATCTTAAAATGTTGCCCTTGTGTTATGGCTTCAAAAATGCAGTAATGGTGGTCGTCACTTGTCATGAGCTCAATATGTGACCCATGAACCCAGGCTCATCAGAAAAAAGTTTGATCAAACTGCATGTTGTTTTTTTTCATTTTTCAATTTAAACACAAGAATTTTACCCCTATGTAATATGCCATCTAATGTTCTTTAAAGCATTTTAAACTTTGCAAAGATCAGTAATCTATCAGGAACAAAAGAACTCCTACAGTGTGCCTGTTTTTTCCATGTTGGGTCACAAATATTACAAAACAAACTGATGAAGTTAAATGAGCATCGACTCTAATACCACTAGCAGAGGAAGAAGGAATATGAAGCATTTGAACAGGGTTATGAAGGTGAAAATAATTGCCTTTTGTAATTCTCTTTCTTGTCTTACTTTGTCTCTTTCTTCATCGCTTTAATCTCTCTTTCCTACTCCCTCCTTTTCTTCCCCGCCCCTCTCCAGAGCCTTGTCCTGAGGATGGCTGTGCCAACACCAGCTGTCCCAGTGGCCTGGAGAGACAAAGTTGTGCTCCCTGCCCAGTATCCTGTGCCCACATCAGCAGTGGGACTACCTGTGATCCCATGGCACCCTGCTTCTCAGGTCAGTCTTAAAGCAATGAGCTCTAAGAACAAAATATGTATATGTGTTCTGTTATAGTGTGGTACTGTTCTGTATGGCACAGAAATAGTTGGATATGTTTCATAGATGTTCTTATGTCAAGACATAATGCATCTTCAATCACCTTATTGCTCTCTTATGTGTTCATCTTTCTCTCTCTGTGTCTCTCTTTCTCTCTCGCACTGTCCCTCCTGCCATCTCCCTCTTTAAAGGATAAGGCCGGTGGTTTTTAATGCATGTCTTACCGTCAACAAATCCTATGAAAATAACAAAATCAGCAATGATTTTGTTTTGCCAACAAGTCTCGTCCATGTAGCCGGTGCCCAATAAAGCCATGTCCCAGCAGCCAAAGAACTCCATTGTATTAAAAAAATGATTAAAAACACGTCAAAGAGCCATGCCGTTGCTCTGGGCAGCATATTTCATCATCGCGATGCACCGGGCCAGCCGACGATCTCAGGAAAGTAGTTCCGTAGCACCGAAAATAGTCCCCGGCGTAATGAAGAATTTGTTTTGTTTTTTGTTTGAATTTGATTTGGTAATAACTATAACAGCCTGACTTTTCGTGGTAACAGTTAATATACAACAGTTACAATAGTAACTGTTATAATACAGTTAACTATGTCTTTGTGAGCTGTATTTCAAGGTTTTTAGCTTACAGTTGGAGCCAATGACTTCCGGGTTGAAGGCTAAAAATGGTACGTAGGAAGTCAGAAAGTAACGGGAGTAGAGCAAACGCATTGTTGATTTTGTTATTTTCATAGGATTTGTTGACGGTAAGCAATGCATTAAAAAACACCAGCCTTATCCTTTAACTAATTAGGGCTGCACAATATCATGTTGTGATTTTTTCCTCAGTACCATGCCAAGGATCCGCACACTGCTCACCAATAGGAAAAAATATCCTTTTCTCTGAGGCATTGTAAATAATATTTTTTTAATGATTCATGATGGTCTTCAAAAGTGCAGAGTGCTCAAGTAACAAGTGCTGTACAAAGTCTGTGTCAAACGTTTCTCATGCAACTTCTTATATAGGCAAGAACATTGCTCAGGAGGTAGTCTTGAATACCTTGTGCTCTCAAATAAACTCCTGCCTCTTACCATTCTCAAATTGCAGTAGTCAATATTGAGATTTCTCTCACAGCCTTTCTCTCTGTCTCTACAACTCTACAACTCTGTGTCTAACTCCAGGTTGCTGGTGTCCGGAGGGCCGGGTGATGAGCCACACACAGCAGTGTGTGTCACCAGAGGAGTGTGTGTGTGAGGTGGCTGGTGTACGCTACTGGCCGGGCCAGCAGGTGAAGGTGGACTGTGAGATCTGTGTGTGTGAAAGAGGAAGGCCTCAGCAATGCCAGCCCAACCCAGAATGTGCAGGTCAGTCTGTTTAATACACACACATTCCATTTCAAGGTCAACATCAAATTCAAGGGTGATTTTTACGCACACAGCAAGCATCATCTACCTGAGCTTTCAAGGTCTCTATTTGGAGCAGCCATACACACAAGTGTGCAAAATGTTAGGAACAACTGTTCTTTCTGTGAAATGGACTGGCCAAGTGAATCCTGATGAAACCTGTGATCCCCTATTGGTTTCACCTATTAAATACACTGCAACCATGAAGGGGAGATGTAGATGAAAGGGAGGAGGAAAGTTAAAGAAGGATTTTTAAGCCTTGAACCCACTGAGACGTGGATTGTGCAAATGGCAGTGCAACTTATTATTAGGAAGGCAGTCCTGTCCATTTTGTATACTCAGTCTAGGCAGATACTAGGTGTTTGTGTGCATGTGTGTGCATGCACCTAGGTGCTTGGTGGTGTCAAATCTCTATACTAATCCAGTCTATGGTGCCAACCCCATGCTTCAGCTAACTCCTCCATAGTCTCTTTGAAATGTGATAGTTAACTGTGTCTTACTGTAGTGCACTGTGGCTGGTCTTCATGGTCTGAGTGGGGCGAGTGTTTGGGGCCCTGCGGTGTCCAGAGCGTCCAGTGGTCGTTCCGCAGCCCAAACAACCCCACCAAGCACGGAGACGGGAGGACGTGCCGAGGAATCTACCGGAAAGCCCGCCGGTTAGTAGCCCTCTCGCTGTGAGACCCCTAGCTCTCATTACTGTTACTGTCTACTCAGTCCTGTTTAATGTTACCTTGTGTTGTTTCCACAATCTTCCATGACTGTACACTACACCACCTTAGCATCAAGAGCTATGTCCATGCCCCGCCAAGTTCAGACCTTAATGCATGCTTTTCCATCCTAGTCAGCTCTAGTCCAGTGCTATTCCATCTCATGGTATGTTGTTCCATTGCTACCTACTGAATGCTACACTGCATAAATCCACATAGTGATAGAAAGCTTTTTGTATATATATACAGTGACATTCATAGTCTACTGTCTATCTATGGTATGTCTTGCAGTGTTCCCCTGCAGTCAATGTGAAGTTGTGTGGGGTGCCCTGGTGGCTCAACCAGTAGAGCACGTACCATTTCGGCGAAGTCCTAATCGCAGCGGCAAGAGTCCAAATCCCGCCCTTGCCCTTTGCTGCATGTCATCCCCCCTCTCTCTGCACTGTCTTTCCTCTCTCTCTCTCTACTGACCTATAAAAAAAAAATTATGAGGTCATGTTGTCCCTGTGCCAGTATTTATGTCACAGTATGAGTTTTCCATATGTGCTTTACTGATACAGTATGTGTTTGTCCTTGACCCCATGCATGTGTACATGCATGCATGTGTCCCCATTCCTGCATGTATTTGTGCATGTCTGTGTGTGTGCAGCTGCCAGACAGACGCCTGTGAGGAGTGTGAGTACCAGGGTCAGTCCCATGCAGTGGGTGACAGATGGAGGACAGGCCAGTGCCAGTTATGCCACTGTCTGCCCAACCTCACAGTGCAGTGTTCCCCCTACTGCCCATACGCTGTCACTGGATGCCCACAGGTAAGAAGTGAAATGTGTGTGTGTTTACCCATGCATATGTGTTCTGTGCATGTGTCTGTATGTGTGTGTACTTATGCATGCATATACTGCATGTGTATGTGCCCAGTTTTCATGTGTGTGAGCAGGTGGGTGTGTAGATATACAGTGCAGTATATTGGCGCTTTTGCCATTTTTCTTTGTGTTTGCACTTCTGTGTGAGTGTTTGCGCTTAAATGCATCTGTTTCAACCTTATCTCATGTAAATAGTCCAATGCACGCTGTCCTTTTTAACTGTCTACAGCTCTACTTCCTCCACATCCTTTGCTTTTCCTGCACATAGTCGTGTCTCATAGCAACTCTACCACTCTACACTTGTGTAAATGTTCCTTTGTTCCTATAGGGCCAGAGTCTGGTGCCTGGGGAGGGAGACAGGTGTTGTTACTGCCAAGGTAAAGTCAGAGCTGTTGTTACACTATCGACCCTGCCTTTTATTCTGATAAAGTGCACTTGAGCTAGACTGAGTCTGCTCACTAATTATGAGTTGCTCTGGATATGAGCGTCTGCTAAATGCCCAAAATCTAAATGCAAATATTAAGTCACATGCACTGCTACTAAAGTACCTCTGTTAACTGATTCCTTATCTCTGATGTCAGACTAGGGAAAAATCCAAGAGTTGTTGATTTGTGTTTTTGAAAAGAGATTGACATGATGATTTAGATAAAGTGACAGTGTTTTCTGACACTAACCCTTCTATTCCACAACACCCCTGTAGGAGGCAATGCCACCATTCCTGTGACAACAAGCCCTGCCACTGTGACCTCCAAGCCAGCAGAGGGCACTACACCCTTGGTGCCCACCTACCCACTTCCTCCTGGTGGTTAGTGTCTTTCTTTTTGTGATCAGTTACCTCTGTAATTACTCCGGTAGAGCTATAGCATGCATGTAAACATTTATGACATGTCCTATTCAGATTCACTTATGGCCCACAATGTCCCAGGATTATAGGGCTAACCCTGTGACATGCTGAATATGTGGGTTATACATGGTCACAACAACATGGTTCCTCTCCTCTCCTCTCCTCTCCTCCCCTCCCCCCCCCACCCCCACTCTCCCCCCTCTCCTCCCCACTCTCCCCCCTCTCTTACTCTCACTCTCCAGACGAGTGCTGGTTTCCTCTGGGTGTCCAGTCTCTCCCAGCCTCCAGTTTCAGCGCTTCATCCCAGCAGCCTGGTCACCCACCTGGAGCTGCTCGCCTTTATGCCTGGGACCCCCACAGAGACCTCCAGGTACTGACCCCAGATAAGACAAAAAAATTTCCCAAGCCTATGTTTTTGGACAGTAGGGTGGCCTATCTCTTCAACCAGACCACATGTTGGCTATTGGGGATGGTAGATTTGAGAGCATTATTCCTTCAGTTTCCTCATCCAAAACACTTTACAAATGTATTAAACCATAACCTTCTGTGATATTTATTTTGTACTGTGAGGGTGATAATGATACAAACCCAGTTATCAGCATCAGGTGTAATTTGAAAAACGTCTGCCTGCAGGGCTGGAGTCCAGAGCCAGAGGAGTATAAAGACCTGCCACAGAGAAGCCCTGAAGGACACAGTGGTGCCAAGCAGAGCCCCTACTTACAGATAGACCTGCTGAAGCCGTACAACATCACTGGTAAACATCCATGCATGTCCATGTAGTAGAACTCAAATGGTAGGGTTAGTGTACCATATTCCCTTAAAATTCTAAGTCATGTGTCAAAGGTTTTGGTTGAAATGTTGAATTCCTCTATGGGATGTCTCTCTGTATGTCAGCAACATAAAATAAATTGGTAACATGAGGCAGATAAAACATGTCAAATAATACATCAATCACAAAGTGGCAATATTTGTGAAAAGTATCTATTAGAAAATGGTCAGAATTTATTTTGTGCATGTAAAAATTTAATCAGGTGGACTAGATAATCTAGTTTCTGTCTGCATGTAAATGTATCTGTGTGTCTCTCTCTTTCCCTCCCTATCTCTCTCCCTGTCATTCTGTCTTTTTCTCTCTCTCTTCCCTCTAGGTGTGCTGACCCAGGGTGGTGGTGTGTTTGACACTTACGTGTCCAGCTTCTACCTCCAGTTCAGTCAGGACGGCAGACAGTGGCACACTTACCAGGAACTCGTCACCGATGCCCGGCCCAGAGCCAAGGTACAGTAACAACAATAGACTAGTTCTACAGCTACTATCAAAGACTTACTTTGAAGGCCATTTGCCATTTGTCAGTCATGCAAATATATTAACAGTAACATGTAAAGATATATTTACACTGCTTTTTTAAATGTTGAAATCTATATTTTTTACCTTTCCCCCGCCAGGTTTTTCTTGGTAACCGTGATGATCGAGGGGTGGCAGAGAGCAGGCTAGACAGGATGGTGTCGGCTCAGTTTGTCCGCCTGCTGCCACACGACTTCCAGAGCGGCATCTACCTCCGCCTTGAGATCATGGGCTGTGGAGATGGTGAGTAGATAGTTATCTGTTAACATTAGTTTGCTACTTTACTGATGTTAAGTCTTTTTTGTGCATGAATGTGGTTCTAAAATATACTGCCTGGTCTTGTCTCCTTTCCTCGTCTCATCTCGTCTCCTCTCATCTCCTCTCCTCTCCTCCAGGTTCTCGCTGGTTGACCACCCCCTCTCCTCCCTCCCCAGTCTCCCCAGTAGGTGGCTGCAGAGAGATGGAGTTCCAGTGTGAAAACGGCCGCTGTGTGCCAGCAGGTCCGCTGGGAGTCGTCTGTGACGGGGTCAACGACTGTGGGGACGGATCTGACGAGATGTACTGTGGTGAGCAGCCCAACCTAACACACCTTTCTTTCATTTCACAGCCATACAATCTCTGCAATTTTGAAGTATTAAGTAGTATAAAGTTTACCAACCATTTTATTGGTGAAATAAAGTTTATCCACCTTGTCAAGCAAATAAATTGTGATGATCTTAATATACGTCGTATGAAAATAAGTTTCTATTCTGAATACTGACTCGAGTTCATAGTTCAGCTACATCACTGTTGCACTGATCATTAAAAAAAAGCAAAAACTAAGCTACATGACATGAAATGTAATGTTACATCAAACTGAATAAGCAAATTCTGTTTGAGCCTGGTGGTGAGTAACAGAACAGTGGAAGAAGAAGTTTATATCTTTGCTTTCACCTGATGTCACAGCTCTTCATAGCAGCCGTTTTCTGTTGGCTATTTTATGGTGGTGATTTTGTGCTCTTCCTTCTAAGCATTCTGTTTAATTCAAATGCTTCAACTGGAAGCAACCAATTGAGCCACACCACAACAGCCCATCATCTACTTTTTCTAAACTTGGCTACTTGCAATTATGTTATTTAGAACTTTTTTGTAATTTACTCTGAATAAGGGTGCCAGGTCTGTGCTTAAGCTGTCATTCTAACCAAAACTGTGCATTGAAATCATGCTAACTTATATGACCATCCACTACTTCCAGGTACGCAGCCCTCTCCGACAGCCACCAGCCCACGCAGCTGCCCTGCTGGTCAGTTCTCCTGCCCCCCACCGGGGGGCTGCATCAAGGCAGCGCTGCGTTGTGACGGGATCCCCCACTGTCCTGGAGGAGAGGACGAAACCGGCTGCCATCCCCACGACAACACCACCACCCAGTCAGACAGGTGGAGGGGGCATTATTATTATTATTAGTAGTAGTAGCAGTATTACCAACTCCCACAGACCCCTAGATCCACCAATGCATTCTGCTTCTTGCTAATCTCTTTCTCTTACCTCTCCAGCTCTTGCTTTCTTTTTGTGGGTTTTCAGTGTGATTCCTTTGAGTGTATTGTAGAGTTGTCAAGTAGAATTTCAGCTAACACATTTAGATTTTGCTCTAACTCTATTCCTCTCCATGGTTGTATGTCAACTTACAGACCGTACACACCCACGCCTGCCCCTCTCAGGACTCCATCCATGGCTGCTGTCACTCACCCTGCAGTAACACCAACGGTGAGGAAACGCCTCAGTGAATTAACGTGTCCAGCCTCTGAATGTCTGCATCAGTGGTGTTTATACATGCTGTGTATTTCCTTATTTTCTGTTTTTTTTCCCTGTTTATTTTCAGGATGGTGCCCCAGGATATCGTGGTAAGTATTGCATTGTAGAATGAAGAAATTCCCGCAAAATGATCTCGCAATGTATGATGCTTCAAACTACTAATTTGGCTATGTTGAATGGTATTAAACTCTTGTTAATGAGACTAGTCGTATTCTGCAGGTATCTGCTCCTCTGCCCTGGGATTGGAGGATGGGAGGATCCGTTATGGTCAACTGACCTCATCCACACAACGAGAGAACAACCCTGCCGATGCAGGACGACTCAACATAGTGCCCAACGTGTGAGTGATCAGGACTTTGTGTGGTAATCAAACCTGTGTGGTAATGAAACCTGGGTCAAATAATAGTCTCAAACATTTGTTGCAGGTTCTAGGTTATCCTACTGAAGTGTCAGATGGATGGGGTTTGTCACATACAACCACTGAATTTGAAAGTTAATTTTGTATACTTTTCTGTGAAGGACAACTGATCCAGGTCTGATAGTAGCCTTGGTATGCTGCCTGCAATATTTTGTGGCATGTGGATATCACCAATATCATGTTGGATACATGAACCACAATAAAAGAGATGATCTTTATTTATCAACATTTAACATTTTCTATGGTGTCTATAGTGTCACATAAAGTTGGGATTATGTATGAATGCAAGTTAAAGCTTTTAAAAAAGTACTTTGTGGTTAATTTTTGCTGTTAATGTTTAAGGAGATTTTGGAATATGCATAAAATGTTGATGCTGCTGAAAAGAAGTGCTTGGCCTGCTTGTACTTGAGTAAATTGTCCTTTCTCCTTGTCAGTCCTTTTTCCACATCTGCTAGTGTGACAAAAATACAAAACAGAAAATAAAGAAAAACTTGTTGTTTTTTGTGCCGCTTACCAGTCTGGTAATGGAGCCTGGTTGGAGCCCCTTGCCTACCGACCCCCAGCCATATTTCCAGGTGGATTTCCTGGAGCCCACCTGGGTATCAGGGGTGGTGACCCAGGGCAGTGAGCGCATGTGGGGCTACCTCACCAAGTACCGCCTGGCCTTCGCCCTGCAAAGCAACCACTTCACAGATTACACTGAGAAGGGGACGCCTGGTGGGCCTGCTAAGGTATTTGTATTGATTTGAAGATTTACAGTCATATTTCACTTTATTGCATCAGTAGTTTTCGGTACTTGCATATATCCTCATACAAGACTTCAGCGTGCCACGGTGAGGTGTACCTTGAACATTGCGATGTCCATACAGGGTAAAAGAAAAGAAAAATCCAATTCATTCTTCTTGCAATAAAAGCCTTGCAATAGAAGCCCTTATTTCATTGTCTAATTCATTGCATGGATTAAGTGTCTCCTTGGTTGTGTTGTAGGTGTTTGAGGTGCGGATGGTGGGCAGGACCCCTGTGACCCGCTGGCTGGGTCGGCTGGTCAGAGCTCGCTACCTGCGCATCATCCCTGTGGAGTTCAGACACACCTTCTACCTCCGTGTGGAGATCCTCGGCTGCAGAGGAGGTAAGGAATTGAACTAAATACATAACTAAATACTAAGGATCTAAATTCCCTGGATTTCGCATTTTCCAGGTCTAAGTCCCTGGTTGTTCCAGGCAAAGTGTAGAAGCCGTTGAGTGCTGACTCTTGATTATTTTTTTCTAGCATTAATAACTAGTCAGTGGGTGAGTTGCAAAACTGCCTTCACCATCAGTGTTTATAGGCAACAACTCTTCCTTCTGCTACTGTAGATGAGCTGGTGACGCCCAGCAGTGTGACCACGTCTCCCTCTGGTGGTGGGAAGGTGACTGTGCAGCGCTGTAAGCCGGGCCAGTTTGCCTGCCGGCACAGTGAAGAGTGCGTCTCTGTCTCTGTGCTTTGTGACGGCCGACTGGACTGCAAGGACCATTCTGACGAGATCAACTGTGGTGAGAGCTGATAGAGTTTTAGTCATAGACATTTTTCAAGTTCCTTTGAGTCACGCCACACCACTCATGTCATACCAGCCTCCATAACAAACAACCTAGCTACCTCAAACAGAGGCATCAATTTGCTTAATTCTAAACTATGGCAAAGTCCCTACTGTGCAACTAATGTAATTTCCAAATTTTGATTTCCAAATCAAACATCAAATTATAGATTATAATTTACCATACCTCACTTAGGTGAGGTATGGTAAATTATAATCTAAGGTAAGCTATACAGTAATTGGGGCCCACGACCGCAAACCGTATTGAAAATGTTCTACATATAGGATAAACATATAGGATTCAGGTTACATTTGCCATCGTTGCTGCCAATTTATTACACAGATTAAAATGTAGAAATGTACAGCACCTGCCTGCCTCCCTTCCTCTCCCTTTGCTTGCTCATTTTCCATCTGTCTCCCTTTGTTTATGCCCCCCCCCACCCCCACCCCCCCACCCCACACACACACACACACCCCAAACCCCCAACCCCTCAGGTACGGCTCCAACAAGAGGCTCCCCGGGGCTGCGAAACCAGACCAGCCCCACAGGGAGACCAGGTTTCCATGGTGACAGCACAACGGGTGCCCCTGGCCTCCATACCACCAGGTCCCAAGGAGGCCGTCCCGGTGTGGCTACCACGGCGGCTATCCCAGGGGTCACAGGTCGACCTGGACTTCACCAGCCCACCACCCCAAGCACTGGTAAGCATAGTCAGCACTTGCTCAAATACACTTTTCACTCTCTGTGTCTTTCACTGGGCTATAACACGCTGATGATTTTAAATCTTTCAGTAAAACTAACCAGGCTTTTTTAATCTTTCACCAAGAAGTGTTGGCTTGGTGTTGTTTCCCCTCTTATTTATTGGCCTTTTTTTCGAACCAACGAACAGTTTTATTGTGTCAGTACCCACAGAAAGATTATTTGTTCTGTTTTTTCTTTTGCAAGCAGCCAAAAGATAATTGGTCCTTCTGGAGCTTCAATTCATTCCATTATCAAAAATACAATACTTTTAGATAATCCATCAAACACTCTGTTCTCTAGATTTTGAGTACTTCCCACCTGGCAAACAGCTCTGTTTCCTTTTCTGTGCTTTGACTTTGAATGTGTGTAATTTAACTGTGAACACCAGTGATTTCCAAGCTTTTAGTTTTTTGCCCAAAAAATATCTGCCATACAGTATTGAAATGCTCCACACTATTCCACTGTTCAGCAGAACTGCGTCATTGAGACAGACTGCAATTTGACCTTTTTTTATGCAAACATGTCAAGTAGCTTCAGGAACTACCTGTTTCTGGCTATTTATTATGCACTATTGATCATTGAAATGTATTGTCCTAAATTATCAGGCCATTGGAACACCACGCCATCGGTTTACCCAGGGGTCAATGGCTCTACAACGCCCCAAAGCCTCTACCCTGGTCTTGGCACCACAGGTCGACCTGGACTGCATCTCACCACGACCCTCCACCCTGGAAGACCTGGCCTGCACACCACAAGAGGTGAGAGAGACACGGGACACAGTGGTCTTAGGAGTTCTGCTAGAACCAGACAGTCTGACAATATCTCATCAAAGGCAGTTTTATTTTGATAGGCTCCCACTTTTTAACCTCTGTCCTCTATCCATTCACAGCTCCATGGATCACCACTGCTTCCCATGACGGCGGCCTACCCAGAGTGCTTTGCGTGGAGGGCCAATTTGCATGCCGGTCATTTGGCTGTGTGGACTCGGCGCAGGTGTGTGACGGCAGACAGGACTGTTTGGACGGGTCAGACGAAGAACGCTGTGGTACGAATCGACATGTCGGGGGCATTTGAGTCGGGGTACAGGGGAATGGTGTTGACATTGTTCACACATATCAATACATTTCCTGTGGTAACAATAAATTTTAGGAGGAAATCCGAATCAGAATTACAATAAATGTGCAGGAGTTGGTCTTGGTGACATTGGAGACATATTGAGTGTTGCACAGTAGACCTCACATACAGTACAATGCAAGCAAGAGTAGAGTGCAAGAAACACTATCGACCTAAAGCACCAAGGGGAAAGCACCAATTTACTTTACTGACATCCCCTTGTAAAATCCATACAAATCATTCCCTGACTAAAGTCCTCATTCACAATACAAGAAATTAGAATATGAATCACCTTATATAAAGTATTTTGACATACTGCCATAGACAGCACCTCAATCAAAATGAGTCAAAATGATTTTTTTTTGGTTTTGCCCCAGAATCAAATCAGTGTTATTTTAATCTGATTCATGTTAACATGAAAAAGCGAAAAAGCAATGAAACAAAGTCCTTTTGAATGTCCTTTGACTTGCGTTATCCTTGGAAAATGTCCGATACAAATTTAATGGGCTTTTGTTTTCGTGCCTCCATTCCCCCTCAGGCACCACGGCCAGGCCAGCGGTGACCACGCGGCGCCCCCTGGTGCCCAGCCCCTGTTCTCCCAAGCAGTTCTCCTGTGGCAGTGGGGAGTGTGTTCACCTGGACCGCAGGTGTGACCTGCACAGAGACTGTGTGGACGGATCGGACGAGAAAGACTGCGGTAGGATATACGTCAGCATCAAAAACTGGTTGCTAGACCAAATAGGGAAGACTGATATTTTTGTTACATGCTACAGATTAATGTCAGCCTGGAACCCAGAAAGATAGCAATTGCACGGAGATCAATTGATGATGAAAAAGTATTTGTTAATATGTGAGTCTCATTTAGAATCCATGGTAGATCTGTGTTCATTTATAGAACAAATCCGAATTGCACAGTACAGTATCATGAAATCATCCTCTCCTCTCCTCTCCTCTCCTCTCCTCTCCTCTCCTCTCCTCTCCTCCTCCTCCTCTCCTCCCCTCTCAGTGGACTGTATCATGTCTCAGTGGACACCGTGGAGTCAGTGCAGTGTGTCCTGTGGTCTGGGCTCTTTGTTTCGGCAGCGGGACGTACTGAGGGAGGCTCTGCCTGGAGGGGCCTGTGGTGGGGCCCAGTTCGACAGCCGAGCCTGCTTCCCTCAAGCATGTCCAGGTCTGCCCTCCTCCTTCTGTTTTTTTTACTGTGGCTGATGCAGCTTTTCCTTGTTTGCTCTGGTGTTTTTAGAAGCAAGGTTTTCAATCTCTTCTCCTCTGCTAATCTCACCGTCAAAGTTAATAAATGATCCTGTCTCCTAACTCTTTCTTCCCCATCCTTATATGTAATGTAGTTGATGGCCATTGGTCGGAGTGGACAGAGTGGTCGGAGTGTGACGTCCAGTGTGGCGGCGGCATCAGGAGGAGGAACCGGACCTGCTCGGCTCCTCCCCCTAAGAACGGTGGGCGGGACTGTGAGGGCATGACCCTGCAGAGCCAGAGCTGCAACAGCCAGCCCTGCAGCTCAGGCACCGGCACACAGACAGGTGAGTCTGGAAACAGCCTGTGAATTTATTTGAGCTTTTTTGAAAAGCAGAGACCTAGCTTGAATATACAAACCCGAAACACTTGCACTGATTATGGGATTGCTGCATGATAAATGTCATTAAATTAGTTGAATTGTGTCTGCCTAATGCCAATGTCTTTAAACATACTAACTGACTGACTGGATGGTTGTTCAGGCTGTGTCGGCGGCATGGTGCTGGTGACTGAGGCGGACTGCCTGGCTGGCAGAGTGGATCCCTGTCCTCCTACCTGCTCACATCTCAGCCTGACCAACAACTGCACCGCAGCATGTGTACTGGGTAAGACACACTGAGGAGCTGATGGTGTGGTGACTTCAGTGTTTCCTGTATAATGTCTTGTAGATGTCGGGGGTGGAGGTCATTTTGTTTCGAAGACCCAGGTTCACTCCTGGATCAGTTCCACCAAGAGTTGCAGTGAAGGAATTGCGCTTTTATATCATGATGTATGGACAGTTGTGCTGTAATTACAATTCTATTTTTTTTAGGACAGATGATAAATTGTGTTTACATTTTTCTAGCTGTGGGGGCAATTTTCCAGTTGTGAGGAGCCACCATGGATGAATTAATGTAAAGGAAACACTAGATTTATTGCCAGTGGCATTTATTTTGCTATTTTGAGATTGTTTCCAAGCTTGAAGTGGGACCCTTGCGCTTATTCATCAATATCCTTTCCCATTGTTCCAGACCTGCAGGGGCTTACACAGGTCTCTTTTATATGCTTGTACAACTTAAAACATCCTCAAGGAGAATTGTTAAATGTCAGTGTCCCATTGTGCCTAATTAAACAAAGATTTATTTAATTATAAAGATACTTGCATCATTGTTTGACGTCATTGCATTTTTCATCCATGTCTCACAGCAATTTGCCCAAAAATGAAAATTCTGCTCTTGCTGTACCAGTTAGAACCACTGACCTATAATAAAGATAGAACAGAGAGGAAAGGGTGGAGTAAATATGGGCGTGCATTGATTGCACTGGAAAATGGGCCAGAAGTGCTGAATGATGCCAATACAAGAAGCTCCCATAGTCTGTTAATTGATTCATTACTATGATTTAATGGATTGACAATTTCACCCAGTCTGTTAACTGATTCAGATCAGAAAGATTTCCTGGTGGGATGGGGAAGCTTCTTAAAAGCCATAGACCATCTCCTTTGAAATCAATCCCAGTCATATTCTTGTAGGTAGGACAGTAGCTCCCGCAGGCTTATTCACTGGTAGCTGAAACACTGATACAGACATAAATTCATTCTGTCTTTCTCCAGGGTGTCGCTGTCCTGATGGTCTGTACCTTCAGGAGGGGCGATGTGTGAACGCCAGCCAATGTGTCTGTCACTGGGACGGCCTGACACTGCAGCCTGGACAGGCGGTCAGCAGGGACCAATGCACCACATGGTGAGACAGAGACATGGACATTTTCATTGCTCGATATTTATAAAACACTGATGATCTTCTAAAATGTTAGTTTTGTCAGTAAATGGCTCATAATGTAACTTCAGTAATGTTGAATTGTGACTTAACTTTCATGTTAGAAATTATGTTGTCACCTTTTTCAAATGGTGGATATCTGATTTTGAAATTAAACTTTTAAATTATACATCTAGCTATGTACAACATTTGGAGCTTCAGTGTATCATTTGAATTACTTACACTGTGTCAACAGTAGGCTATGGATGTAAAGGCGAAGCTACGGTAGACACATCCAAACAGGCAGAATGCATAGCAATAATCTGAGAAAACTATTGAAAAAAAAATTGTTTTACCCAAAATATGCACTCATTATACTGTAACAAAATAACAAAAAAGTGGCTTACATTTGCATTCAACGTCTGGGGAGACATTTTTGGTGTTATTGATTAGTTCTCTACTCCACTCCCTGTCTTCCATGTTGGTAATTTGCGAATAACTAAATAAAATCTAAATGACAGTTGCTTCTGTTTTGTCCCACCAGTGTGTGCAGAGATGGACAAGTCACCTGTGACACCTCTAGCTGTGAGGCAAGCTGTGATTGGTCAGCCTGGTCGTCATGGTCACCATGTGATGTAACCTGTGGTCTGGGCCTACAACAGCGCTACAGGTGAACCTGCTTAATACGAGGGATTTGTATAGCACCTTACTCTTTACTGCACAGAGCGTTCAAATAGTGACCAACCACCATGAACCCAGCCTCATTTCACTTGACAGCAGAAGTTTAATAAAAATGCACTTTTTTGATTAAATAATTCTGCTCTCATTTCTTCTGTCCTACTGCTGTTTTTTTTTTTTTGCACACCCTAATCCATACTTTTTCCCCACTCTTTCCATTATACATTCTACTTAACGTGTTACAATTGTTGGTTGTATTATGTTTATATAACCCCAATTTGTTATATTCTTGTTTATATAAAATTTTTCCCTGCTGTACCCTATTAGTATTTGCTGCTGCAATGACCTCTGTTAAGTAAAACACCATGTTAAAGCTCAGAATGCAAAGATCTATCAAACGATCTCCCACAATATACCTGTTTGTCCATATTGTCCTCACAATCAGTCTAGGGTACAAAAAACCCATAAAAAACAGAAAACAGTTTGTTCTCTAAGCTGCAGTTAAAAGATTTGTGGATGGATTTTTTTTCAGTTCACCCACTACCATGATTGTAATGTCTTGTCCAAGATTTGCAGAAGGTTGAGGAGCCAACTCAGGTCTTTGGTCTTCTGATAACTTTGTCCCTCCAGGTCTCCAGTCAACCCAGCAGGATCAGTCAGAGTCCAGCCCTGTCCAGGAGACTCTGCTGAGGCCCGTCAATGCTTCAGCCCCTGCCTCCCTGGTATACCAGCTGACACACCATCACACAACAGAAACAATCATGCTGACGTGTTATGTTTTGTTAACTTTTCTTTAATTTTATTTATTAGATTAGTCCTGCTGAGATCAAGGATCACTTTAACAAGGGAGATATAAGCCAAGATAAAATGTTATTTGTAAAATCAGGTTTATAATGTTACACAGTTGTATGCGCTAAAGATGGACGTCTGACCAAAAAGTTTGCTGCACATCCACCTATCAAATAAGAAACCTCTCATCCTTAATTTTGGTGTGTGTGTTTGTTTCCACTTACTACTTGTAAAAGAATTAACTACTCTTTATAATGAAGCCACCTCAACAAACCTGTAAGCAAACCACCATGAATGTACAAAACCTGAGCTATAATCACAGTCTTTCTTGAAATACTGCTTTAGCAAAAGCCTTAAGTCTCAGGCCAGTATGTCACCGGTGAAATGTAACTTGATAAGTAATCTACAGTAATTGCACTCCGTCTCACCCTCTTTCCCATTGCCAACAACATTGATGGTTACATTTTGATCTTTGTCCTGCTAAAGAGTAGAATAAAATAAAATATAATAGAAAAACACTGGGGTTTTCTGCTGTTGGTTGGTACCATGAGTACTAGGGCTGTTTCCAGTGGGTCTCCCACAAGACATTACACTGGATCCCTAAATAATAAACAAATTTGAGTATCACACACAATCTAGAATTCTATCTTAATCTAAATTGCGGTTATTGTCACAACTCTTGAAGAGTTTTTGGATGGAGAATAAGCTTTATTAGTCCAGTGAAATTTGCTCAAATAAGTACAAATACTACAAATAACCTTTTTACAGCCTCGAAATGGCTGTCAAATCATCACGTTTAGCTGTCACATACCGTCAAGCCCTGTATCAAAAGCTCAGACAATACATTTCAGAGTGAAAAAGATGCATCTGCAATACATAACTATGTAAACAAAACCAGCAGTGGGGGACAGTGTTTTTAACAGTGGGTGTGATCCTGTAATCATGGATTGGAGCCGGTTTCATGTTGTTCCTCCAAATAATTACAATCAGGAACATGAGTGTTTTTATATGGAAATGGGATCACTGTCATATTCTTCTCGATATGCTATGTAACATGATTTTATATATTTAATGGAGAAGTGACGCCTTTCTCACAGAGCTTTGAATCCCACCACCAGAGGGCGATATGATGACTTTCCCTCTCCATGTTGTGCATACAGTGGCACCAGACGGAGTTTGGAGCAAATGGACCGCCTGGTCGGAGTGCAGTAAGACCTGTTTCCACCACGTCGACGACGTGGGGCTCAGACGACGATTCCGCAGCTGCAACCACACACACACACCCTCCACACACACACACGCTCCCTTCAACCACATGTACTCCAACCACACACACATGCACTCTGCCTGCGACGGAGACAGCGAGGAGCAAGAGCCTTGTAATACCATACACTGTCCAGGTATGACAGATATATGTAGACACACACACACACACACACAAAACACTTATGTTCATAATTCACCTATCCTCAGTTCCATTCTCTGCCCGTCCCTCCCCTCCACAAATCATGTGGTTGTGTGTTGAAGGATGGAAAATGCAAGAATCAATTTCTCTGTGTAAAAAGACTATAAAACTGATGTAGCTGTATACTTCCAGTGAATGGCGGCTGGTCAACATGGTCGCCGTGGTCCCAGTGTTCGTCCGAGTGTGACTCTGGTGTGCAAACGAGAGAGCGATTCTGCATTTCACCCTCCCCGCTGCATGGGGGCAGCAGCTGCCCCGGGCCACACATACAGACAAGAGACTGCAACTCCCATCCCTGCTCAGGTACTGCAGTAAACCAGTGTTGACTGATCACACATGCTTTGGAGGGCCTAGAATAATCTGTATGTGAGAGAGACAGTTCAAGTCATTTTGTCACCTTATTGATCACCCATTCACTCCATTTAATACCATGCAATGTATCACATTGATGTAAATTCCCGCTCATATCAGACAGTGCTAGTCCAGCTTTCAATGTCACATGGTGCTGTTATGGGGGGTATAAAGCATCACAGACCGGCCGGGTAAACATAGGCGTGCTTTGTGCAGTTTACTGATGTCACCTTACATGATTTATGGATATTGAAGTTCAAATCTTTCAAAAAGTGACCTCCTGCTACCATTTAGAGCTGCTAACATGCTAAATTGCCGGTGTGTAACAGTGTGAACGCATTTTGCTTGTGAGTCACCAGTGTCCATTGGTTGCATGCGCATGCCTGTGTGTGCATGTACATGGGTTTACTTACATTTCCACTCTTCTCCTCACAGGTGTGTGTCCGGAGGGCATGGAGTACATGACTGCAGATGAGTGTGAGGCTCACGGCGGTGCGTGTCCACGGGTGTGTTTGGACATGACCTCCACAGAGGTGCAGTGTGCCACGGCGTGTTACGACGGCTGCTACTGCGCCCTGGGCTTCTACCTGCTCAATGGAAGCTGTGTGTCTTTGGCGCAGTGCCCATGTTACCACCAGGGGGAGCTGTACCCAGCTGGTGCCACACTGCCTGTGGACGCCTGCAATAACTGGTACTGTCTGCCTATGTCCAAAGACACGACTAGGCTAATAGGGATACCTTCTTATCACTGGGCTTGTACGATATTCTGAATATAAGACGTTTTATTCCAAAGTCGAATATCCACCATTTGAAAAAGTGATGCCTTCTCTTACAAAATGATTGCAGGTATTCAAGTAAATTGCTGTTATTCAAGTAAAGTAAATTACTATCCCGGATATACTAGATGTTAAATAAATAAAATTGCAAAAAACAAAAAAGATCCAGGACTAGGGCTTAATTCATGTGAAACCTTCCCATAAAAGTTTCAGTCGTCTGTACAAATGCTCACTCACTTTGCATCTGTTGTAAATATCCTTACTGACATTCCAACAGTATTCCAGCTTTCAATAGCTTTCTCTCCATGACCTGTACACACTGAAAAGGATGTAGTACAGTGTCAAGTCTAAAATCAAATGCCAATTTTTTGCATTTTGTCTCAAACAGTACCTGCACTAATGGAGAAATGGAGTGTGGGGCCGCTCCTTGTCCTGGTGAGTGGCTTTACTATTAATTGCATCTCCTTTTTATCAGTAAGCCAATTTGGAATGTGCATTATTATCTCTCTCCCTCTCTGTCTCTGTTTTTTTCTCTCTCTTCCTCTCTTTCTTTCTATGTGTGTGTGTGTCTTTCCCAGTGGATTGTGGTTGGAGCAGCTGGACCCAGTGGAGTGCTTGCAGTCGGACATGTGATGTTGGTGTGAGGAGGAGGTATCGGTCGGGGACCAATCCTCCTCCAGCGTTCGGGGGTCGGCCCTGCAAAGGAGACAGGGTGGGGATGGATACCTGCAGCATCGAACCCTGCTATGGTGAGGAGATCTGCTTGGTCATATTGTTTGATAATGTTATGTGGGAAACACTCATCTAGTATGGTTAAACAAAACTAATCAGACTTATTGGGTTTACCTGTCTTAACTCCTGTTTACTCAATTTTATTTCAGTGTACATTATAAGAAATTAAAAGCAACTCACAGCTTTAAATCAAAAGAGAAGTATTTTAACCCAGGTGTGATGTGTCCTGTAGGTGTGAAGGAGCCGTGGGGTGCGTGGTCGGAGTGTTCGGTGACGTGTGGAGGAGGTTACCGGAACCGAACCCGCGGGCCGGTCCGAACCCACGGCACCGCTCAGCAGTTCAGCGCCTGTAACCTGCAGCCCTGTGGTACGGCAACACACACATCTGCTATTTTACCCACAATCCTAATGCTTAGATTTGAAGCCTGAGCATGGAATGGGTTACACCGGTTTGGATACACACAACAGCATTTTTCGGCGAATTTCCGGAATATCATAGAATATTGAGAGGTTTATTCCAGTGAGGGAATGTCATGGAATTTGATAAATACTCTGGGGAAGTCGGGGAATATAAGGGACTTTTATGGGGTCACTGGATCACTTTACAGGAATCTACCAGAATGTATTTTGCAACGTGTTTCACACATTTACTGCATTAGATGGTGGTTTTGAGCCAGAAAGCAACATTAACATACCAGGAAGGAATACAAATTTTAGGTCATGAAAGTGCTCCAACTTAGTTATATAAAGTCATGGAAAATTCATGGAATTTTATATCAGGCCCATAGTGGGGACCTTGATTTTTTGCCAGATGTAGCACCAATTAAGCCATTTCAAATGAGTTTAGAATATATCAGCAGGAAACTCCAACATCACTATGTATTTTAATCCAATATGGGTTTTTGAAGGCTGATACGGATATCTTTGGACTGAAGCTGTTAATAGCTGATATTTTGTGATATGGGGGGATCCAGGAGGAGCCTCTGTCATATCAGTGATGGATGACATTGACTTACTAATATCAAATTTTTAATAAAAGGTCAATGTTGGATTTATCAATGCATACTGATGCTTGAAAAAGAAGGTTAGGGGGATATTGCTGATCATTTTCCTATTTTTCCTTATGACATGATGTGTAACAAATACAACAAAAGTACCTAATATAATTATATTTGTTGGAAATCATTCATGTAGTGTAGTGTTTTGGAATCTAACAATCCTAAAAATGCATTACAATATTTTCATGGATTATGTTTCCATAGCTTTCAATGATGCATTTCCTTTTGGGACAATCTCTCCCAAATCTCATCACAAACAATTCAAACTTTGGATAACCCAAGCTATTATAAAGTCCATCAGAAACACAAATTGTATAAACATATCTTTAAAGTCCTACTCCCTTTCGCTTCAACCAATTTAAGTAATACAGAAATAAACTGAACTATATCATCAGAGGTGCCAAAAAGCACTACTACAAACATAAATGTAATATGAGAACTCTCTGGAATACCATCATTTCAAGTCTGACTCACCCGATGCCTGCTTGGCCCTGTTGTGGTGTTAGGTGACGGCAGGGTGTGTCCGCCAGGCCAGGAGTGGAAGCAGTGTGTGAGAGGAGCAGTGTCATGTACAGACCTCACTATGGACCTCAGCAGGAACTGTACACCAGGCTGCCAGTGTCCACACGGGACTGTCCAGCAGGTGGGTGGGGCTGCTATACACACACACGCAAACACACACACAGACACACCTTCACCGTTCATGTTCCTCCATATAAACTATTCCCAGGATGGGGTGTGTGTGCGGGAGTCTGAGTGTCGCTGTGATGTGGATGGGGAGCAATACAAGCCAGGAGACATCGTCCCCAGAGACTGCAACAACTGGTAATTCAATGTACCTTTTAAGAACACTACAATGATGTGTTGTACAGAGCAAAATAACATAATACAGTGCAGTAATAACCATTTTAACTTGTTTCTGTTCCTTAGTGCATATGTGTAAAGATGGAGTTAAAAAGTGTGTGTTTGTTTAACATCTGTGTGATTACATTTAAAGCACATGTGAAGCAGGGAGGATGATAAACTGCACTCAACTCAGCTGTAATGGTAGGTAAAAACATTTCACAGTAAAATCCTAGAATTTGTATTATTATACAGCCACTGCTGCTGTCCCTGTCACTCTTGGTAGGCATTATCAAACAGATGTGATGGATCAAATGGAACATGTTCACATATAAAGGATAATATAGGTTATTTTTGACCTGGGTCGTGTTTTCAGATCATTTGCCATCATGTTGCTTAGTTCTAATTGACATGCCATCTATTTCACCACTAAAGATTGACTTACCTGTCAAGGCTGATGAGTTGGCTAGATGCACTGTTCTCAATACAATCCTCCAATACAGTCAAACAGAGGTGCTCACATTATAGCCACAGCGAATGTAAATGGCCCATGGTGCTATAGTAATGCATGAAACAACGTGAAAAGGAGAGCACTATGAATAAATTACAGTATTTTGTCCTGTCTTCTCCTCCACCTCACTGGTCTACCCCACTCTCTCTCTTCCCTCTCTCCCTCCTCACACACACACACACACACACACACACACATACACACTCTCCAGTGGATGGCCAGTGGTCACTGTGGACTCCTTGGGGTCAGTGCTCGGTGTCGTGTGGAGCGGGTCTCCAGTCTCGGTACCGGTTCTGTTCCAGCCCCCAGCGCTCCGGCAGTGGCCTGCCCTGCCTCGGACCCCACCGCCAGGACCAAGTCTGCATCACCACCCCCTGTGACCGTGAGTCAAAGGCTACGGTTGTACACTTAGCATTTCAACAGGATTAACTGTTATGCATCTCCTGCGGCTGTATTTATTTAAATCTGTGTCTACATTACATATACAAATAGTGTACAGACTTTAAAGTCTGAATGAGACATAGTCTACTATATTGGCTGGTAGACAGTAGAAAATAACAACAGACAAAACTGACCAGCATTTACCTGGTGTTTGTTTGGTGTCAGGATCTCAGTGGTTTTTGTTCCCATTTCATGATGTATTGGCTCATTCCAGGCGACGGTGGCTGGAGTCAGTGGAGCAACTGGACAGACTGTACCAAGTCATGCGGTGGGGGTGTTCAGAGCCGGAGGAGGGAGTGTGACAGTCCCAGTCCAGAGGGGGAGGGGAATTACTGCGAGGGGCTGGGAACTGAAGTTATAGCCTGTAACACTGACCACTGCCCAGGTAGATATAGACTCTGTGTGAGAGAATGTGTGTGAGTACGACTGTTTGTGTATATGTGTTGTGCAAATATTATTACTGCTTTGAGGTGGTCACTGCAATCATAGCCTGCGTTTTCTGCATGTTCATGTTGAATTTTGTGTGTTGTGTACATACCTGGATGTATTTTTTAAGCCTTATTTAACCAGGCAAGTAAACCCATTCTTATTTACAGTACAGTATATGTGTCTGGATGTTGTGTTCATACTATACTTGTATATCTAGAATCTACAGTGTATCACTGTGTGCGTGTGTGTGTGTGCGTGTGTGTGTGTGTGTGTGCGTATGTGTGTGTGTGTGTGTGTGTGTGTGTGTGTGTGTTTCAGTGGCGCCGTGCTCCCAGGTCCCAGGGACAGTGTTCAGTAGCTGTGGTCCCTCCTGCCCTCGCTCTTGTGATGACCTGGCTGTGAGTTTCACTCCAAACATGATTCCTGTCTCCACCCATAACCACTAGTAGAAGATTGAGTCAGGTTGTGTGAATATAATTGAATGAATGTTTCGACATCTAAAACAAATACCTATACCGGAAACAGTGGTATATAGACGGTAAAGTGCTAGTGGGATGTCTGCGAAGAGAGAAGACTGATGTTGAGGGTAATGATGATAATGTTGATGATGATGGCATTCTGTCCTGTCCCCCAGCACTGTGACTGGCGGTGTGAGGCAGGGTGCTACTGTACGGAGGGAAAGGTCCTGTCTGCTAACGGGACGGCCTGTGAAGAGAGAGAAGACTGTCCCTGTCTGGACCTCAGCACCGGACACCGGCTGCAGCCAGGAGAGACCACCACAGCCCCCGACGGCTGTAACAACTGGTCAGAATAATACACACACACAGAGCAGCACATATATTCATGTACACATTTGCACACTCACACAGACACAATCGGAAAGTAATGACAGGAAAAGAATAATGTAGGTATTTACTGTGTTTCAGCACCTGTGAGGGTGGGAGACTCAACTGCACCAGTGACCCCTGCCCAGGTGAGTAAGGCCAGCTGTAGTTTAAATGATAACTGATGAATGATAATTCAAATGATTGACCTCCTTGAAGTAGGAGCCAGAAGCTCAGGCTGGCAGAGTCAATGTCATCTTTTAAATCACTTCATATGACCTATTTCTATAGACCTGCTTTTACATTATATATTGATGCCTCTTTCTCCTCTATTGCTTTTTTTTGCCACTGTCCTTTACTTTTCTTGTATAACCCTGTTTCTGTGTCTTCTGTTTTCTTGACTGTGGAGCACTTTGTAAACTTTGTTTTAGAAAAGTGATATACAAGTTACTGCTACTGGTCCAAGTATGATTAATAGATATTAAGAAAATTGAGGCCTGACTGGCTGGTGTGCGGGCTTTTGAGCCAGCGCACCCAGTAAGTAATCATTACTGACTTAGTAAACACGGGCAGAACATCAAATGTCTTTCTTTGTAGTTTTGTGATTAATAGACAACTTTTAATCTCTACCATGGGAAAATTCTGCTATATCTGTGATGGCTACATCTCTGCCTGTCCAGTGTCAGGTGGCTGGTGTGACTGGTCGGAGTGGACACCTTGCTCCAGGACTTGCGGGGCAGAGTCGGTATCCCGCTATAGGAGCTGTGGCTGTCCCGAGCCCAAGGCTGGAGGGGCAGCCTGCCCTGGAGAACAGGAAATCCACAACGGGGTCGGGGTTCAGATCCAGAGACAGCCTTGTCCCGTCATCACCTTCTGTCCAGGTAGGGAGCCAGAGATATCTACTTAGAGAGTTATGCCACTGAACTATCATTGGTTCTTGATAGAGAATTCTGTAAATTAATTTACCAGGCAATAGATACAATTTCTGCATTTTTGGCTAAAATTGCTTACAGTCAAAATGTAGTTCCAGAAAGCAAATAGTTGAATCACTGGAGGCTTAAAATAAGTTCCAGATTCCTCAATGTCACAACTATTTTAGATACAAGGCTTTGCTCCATGGTGACTTGATAAAGTGTCATTGTAATGTCTTCTCCCCCTATTTTTGTCTACCATTTGCCCTTCGTATCTCCTCCACTTTTTCCCTCCTGCTTCTATTCTTTCTCACTACATTTTTCTGTCTCTCCTTGTCTTTCTCTCCCAGTGGTCTCCTTCTGTCCAGGTAGACAAACTTAATGATAAAGTGCATAATGATAAAGTGACACTGTGATGGCTTTTTTTTATTTTTCCTGCTGCTTCCCCTTGTTTTATCCCTTCCTTTACCCCGTCTAATTTTACTCAACTCTCACACTATCCGACATCATTTGTTTGTTCCACTTCCTCTCCTCATTGCTTTGTGTCTTTCTGTCCCTCACCCTCTCTCTGTCTCCCTCTCTCTCTCTCTCTCTCTCTCTCTCTCTCTCTATCTATCTAGTCCATGGTTCATGGAGTCCCTGGTCAGCATGGTCGGAGTGCGATGGGTGTGCCGGGGCGTCCAGTCGTATCAGGGAGTGTAACAGTCCTCCTGCCAGGTTCGGAGGCCTACCCTGCCTGGGAGAGAGCAGGCAGAGGCGTGGCTGCCATGACAACATCACCGTCTGCTCAGGTCAGCTACTATAAGATGGTATACTTACTGTGGATCTACACAGAAAAGCACACAAACTTCCACTTCAAACTAAGGTTGCTGGATGGAAATGAGGATGAAATGAGAAAATGTAGTCAGCACACTTCATTAATACTTTGTGGCAAGCAGGGTTGATGTTGAGTGTTGGTCAGGAGGTGGAGAGAGGTGAGGGGAGGCCTTATGAGAAACTAACCAGCTGATCCCTGTTAGCATTCCTTTATCTGTCTCTTGTTCTCTCAGTAGATGGTGAAGCCAGGGAGAGGCTGTTGGAGAAAAAAGACAAGAAGCCTGTGTGTCTGAAAGAGAAGATTGATGAAAACGGTGCTTTGGTTGAACTCTCCCTGTCCTCCCATGTTCCCGTGCGTGTCCAACCCCGCAGAATGACAATTACAGGGGTACTGATAAACGCCAAGGTGACAGGTTTCTGCACCGCAGTGATACTTCTGCAGGATCGGACACACATCAACACAGATGACGGGGAGAGTTCAGCAAAACGCTGTTCATCAATCTTCCCTTTCAGGAACACATTTCATTCAATCACACACAATCAGCAGGCTTCTGGGCTGTTCTGTCCAGCTTTAATATTGCTGCTGGTTTCTCTCCCAGGCTTCACAACCTGATGAAAGTACAGGGAACAGATTGCACCATTAATAGGAATCATTTCTTCCTGCTTGCCACAAACTCCCATGTGTCAGTTTTTTACCAAGGCATATAAAGGGTTTCATTGCAAACTGAGACACCTGGCCAATTGAAAATTATTGATATAAGCATTATGGTACTTCTTAAAGGATATTGGGTAACTTAAGTCCCTGGTTGACAAAACCATAACACTTTTACAAACTGGATTTTCTATATTTTGGAGATATTGAGTGTTTTAGAAATTTACTCACTATATTTAGTTTTCATGTGGCAGAATCCCCTTTCTAATCTGGCAAGTGTAAAGTATACTTTTACACTGGCTCATGCATTTACTCCTCACATGTAGTGTAAACTGCTAAGACGCTTATCTGACCATGGACAACTCTGCCACAGTATGCCAGAGCATCTACCCCAGTTTCCTGTACACGTTAATTATCAGCAAACTGTACTTCTTCCCATGTTATGCAGACTGTGGTGGAGGGCAGGAAGAATGGCCTTGTGGGAAGCCCTGTCCTCGCTCCTGTTCAGATCTCCACGGTGACACCGAGTGCTTGGACTCCCCTGGGTGCAGCCGGACCTGCGGTTGTCCGGGTGACATGGTTCTGCAGGACGGAGTGTGTGTGGCCAGGGAGGAGTGTCGCTGCAAATACCACAACAGTACCGCTACTGGTTAGACCCTCACTCTGTTTACATGGCAGCTACAACCCAAACTAACTAAAAAGAAGTCAGTTGTTCTGGATAGAGTTTTTTACTTTGAGAAAATCAGCTTGACGTTTCAGTTGAATTCAGGCCACTTAGTTTATTCAAATCCTTTTGAAGTGGTTATACACTGTTTCAGTAAAATCGGTTTTGACATGTATTGACATTCAGCATGCTATTGATTTGTTCTCTCTTGCTCGCTATCTTTTTCTGTGTCTCTAACTCTTTCTGTCTCTCTCTCTTCCTCTCTCTCTGCTTTGCTCTCTCTCTTCAGGTCTTGATTCCAGTAATGCATCATGGGTATGGCCTGGTGGGTCTGATTGGCAGTTTGCAAATCCAGGCGACAGCATCATCAGCGACTGCAAAAACTGGTACAGTAACATTGAATAGCTCTATAGCTTTTCAGACAAACTATAGTTGTAGTATAAATAGTTTTTACATTAAAAAGAAACTAAAAAAGTCATGCAGTACACATGAGTACATGGCATATAAATAAAAATACATTTTCATCAGTTAACAAGATTAATGTCTTTTATCTTTATTTGTGGTTTATTTTGCTTCTGTTCTTCCTCACTTTCTCTTAGTTCATGTGAGGCTGGGGTTTTGCAGTGTCAGTCAGTCCCTGGTTGCCATGTCGATGGCGGCTGGAGCCAATGGGGAGCCTGGACGGAATGCTCACTTCCTTGTGGAAGCGGAGTCAAGTTCAGGAGGCGGCAGTGTGATAACCCGTCACCGCAGAGTGGTGGGAGGGGCTGTCTGGGTATCGCTGAACAGCAGAAAGACTGCAACACACACCCCTGCACAGGTATTCACGTCTCAGATGGTGTAAACCTCACCAATCTAGTATAAGGTGTAACTTTTTTTGCCTGAAAAGAGGTAAACAGCTTTTTGTGATCCCAAACGACACATTGTTTTTGGAACTGAGCCTACACCAAAGCTGAGCAATTAAGTGAGAAATTCAGCCAGACCTAAGTCTGACCCAAGTTCAGTTGGTCCCAATGAGGTTGGTTATAAATTATTCTGACAAATAAGGCGGACGTGCTTACATTTGATATTAGAGTAGAAGATGTATTCTCTCATCCATGTTATGAGGAAGGTGCATTTGAGAATAATTTACCACAGAAATTTGAAATTGAAATTGACACTAATTGGTCCTTATACAGGAATTCTAATATTATTTCAAAATTCCCAGTCCAGTGTTGCATAATTATGTTGTGTACAGTACTTTGTCCCTAGACTGCAGTGTGTCGTTTGTGTCTCAAAGTGTACTTTGCTCTGGGCTAGGGTGATTTGAGGTGGAATAAAGGAGGAAAAAAAATATGGCATGCATCCCAGTTCATTTTTAGGGAAAATATCCGACAAAACAATACCAGAGATCCCTGTCTCTAGTACTCCTGCTGGCCTAGGATCAGATCCTGCCCGGAAACAAAAGATTCTTTACCTCCCTATCATCCCCCTCAGTAAATTTGAATAACAAAACCATTGGCTACCCTCCACTGTGTAGTTTTGTTCTATATTAATACATTCATTGCAAAGTGAGATACCCACTGTTTGAAAAGGTGAAACTCTATGGCATGCGACTTAAGTGGCTGGGTATCTTAAGATGTTTGGTTCTAAAAATGTTACATTTTAGAAAGTCTAATCATCTGTACATTAAGAATAGCAATAAAGATCAGGTAACAGGTGTTGTATCCAAAATGGATATACAGATTTTGAAATGAAACCCTTGGTATTTTATTCTCTTACTTTGTGGACTTGTGTCTTTACATCTCTGTGTGTTTTTGCCCTCAGACTCAGTAGGTCCGTGGCTGCCCTGGTCTCAGTGGTTGGTGTGTTCAGTCAGCTGTGGTGGAGGGCAGCAGTCCCGCTCTCGCCTCTGCAGCTCCCCACCCTGCAGCGGCCTCAGCCGGCAGAGCAAGACCTGCAACACCCAGGTCTGCCTCGGTGAGTCCCCACTGCGAACTGGTACCATCCAACACAATACAGCGGTCACTTCTGACAAACCCTTCATTCATTCCTCCACTGTTTATTTCCCTCCATCTGTCAACATGGTTTTACAGCATTGCCACTAATGTGTTTTCTATGGCAGCACAGCAGCAATTGTTGCAGGCGTGCTTGCTGCAGTATATAGCACATAAGGCTTTTCAACACTTCCAGTCTGATTGCGACCTTATTTGCCCCCACATCCCCACAGTTCCTCCTCACACAATCCCCTCTCATCTCTGGAGCTGTTGGATAAGTGTTCCGTGAAATGAGACTCCTATTTTTTCATTGTGTCAACTCAGCTTCCTTTTAATGTGAAATAAGCACTCTAGAGTTTTGGTGTGTCTGAGATGGGATATCTAACTGAAGTAAAAAAAAAATTTGATATGAAAAATAGTAATATTTGGAGTGATGAGAATCATAATTCTGAGGCCCAGGTTCACCCAGCCGTTCTTAAACTGCATACCCAATAGGTGTTAAGAATGACTCTCATTAGATATTTATATCATGAAATATGGACAGTAATAGCAATTGGAATAGTCATCATAGTCATCAAACGGCAAATTCAGGTCAGTCAGGGATGAGACGCGCCATTCCTCCAAACTATCACGGTTTACAGAACTTAAAAAAATCGTTTTCTACATCCATGTATGTTCTTTACTGGGCAGTATCTAATTTTAAAAAATGAAGTAAAAGTTGTATTATCTTTTAACTATGAATCTTCACACCTTAGCTGCAAATTTTCACTCCACTCCTACAATCTTTCTTGTTTATTCACAAAAGAACTATACTGTACCTCAATTTGTACTTGTTTTTTTGGGTGGACTGAGCAACAAGGCTAGATGGTACATTTTCATTGTATTTCCATTTTTCTTGCTGTGGGGCGGCCCATAGCTGAATGAATGTAAAGGAAACACTGTTGCTGACTATTTTGAATATCTCTAATCTGCGTCTCTTCCCTATGCTGACACTGTGTTGTTGTGCAGAGGTAGGCTGCCCTCCTGGCAGGCTGTACAGGGAGTGTGAGCGAGGTGAAGGCTGTCCGTTCAGCTGCGCCCAGGTCAGCGGCAGGGAGGGCTGCTACTCAGACGGCTGTGAGGAGGGCTGCCACTGTCCCCCGCAAACCTACCAACACCTTGGACTCTGTCTCCAGGTGGGTTCCCCATCAGCATCATCAGCATCATCATCATCGTCATCATCATTGTTATCGTTGGTCAAAACTGTATATCTTCCGTATCAAAATACGTTTCAAAATTGAGAGCTGACGATTACTCAAGTTTACTTCCTGCATCTGAATATTGTTATAGCAAAACATGGGAGACACAGGACAACATTTAGGGCAAAATAATAGGTAACAAAATATACAGGTAACAAATTTCCAAACAATGTAAAATGAGCTAACATACACCTACCTTAGCAACAAAAAGTCCACAAGAGTGTTTAGTCCACTATTTCCCAGTGTTAACTTTCAATGTTGTCCTAAAACATGCAGTAGATTTTACGTTTAATTCAAAGTTCAAATAATATCTGCTCTTTTGTAAGGACTTTTGTGTTTGTTTGTTTTGTTTTTTTAAATTTGTGAATGTCTTATAATGTGTTTTTCTGTGTTTCAGGAGTGTCCGTGTCTCGTAGACAGAGAGTTCCTGGCCTCTCTACAGAGTGTTTCTGTCACGCCGCTCTCCTCTCTGCTCCTCCATAACGTCTCTGAGGGAGTGGAGCTCCAGTCTGGAGACACACTGGTGCACGACTGCAGCTCCTGGTGAGGAGAGAACAGTTCCTCTCATCATCATCATCATCATCATCATCATCTGTCATCATCTTTCATCATCGTCATTACAACCAATCTGATCATTGTCATTGTCGTCATTGTCATAACATTGCTATTGTCTCCCACATCATCACTATATTCATCATTGTCATCACATTACCATCACTTCAACCAACACCACTACCACCACAACTATCACCTTTATCATCATTATGCTTGTCGCAGTCATCGTCATCATCTTTGTCTGTGTTGTTGTCATTGTCGTCATAATCATATCTGTCTATTGATTTTTCTATATATTAATTTTACACTTTTACACGTTTTTAGGGTTAGTTGTACAATATGCACAGCATGTTTTTCCCTTTCATTGTATCTGCTTTACTGAACACAACTGGGCTTCAAGTCCCTTAACAATGAATTTCCCATTGTCCTTTTTCTTACACTGCCCATTTAGTTTCAGAACGTTCATTAGCTATGGTCAGTTGGAAATAGGCTGGTTTTGCCAATGTGGTTTCTTTTTCTTGGTTTTTAAACGGGTCTTACATTCAATTCCAAGTGGAATTAAAAAGGTCTTAAAAGAGTGAAATTTGTTTTTCTGAAATCCGCAGACACCCTGACTTAGCAGCTTTGCTGGACAATTGGGCACAAATTGCCTTTCTCCCAGATACTGTGACAGCAGTTATTGGGTTACTCATTCACTTTCCCTGGCCAGATTTTAACAGCTAGTTAAGAGTTTCGAGCCAGAAACTTTATGGTCACAAGCCTACATCTCTAACATTTGGGCTATCAGTGCGCCATCCTCATCTTCATTGTCATCAACCCCTCAACCCATTAACACCACAACTATCATCACCAGCATCTTCATTACCTTCCCCATTGGCGGACTGACATCTTCTGTCCTTCTGCTCCCTCTAGCTGGTGCGAGCATGGCAGGTGGAACTGTTCGTTGGAGCATTGCCCAGTAGACGGTGGTCTGTCACCCTGGGGACCTTGGAGCCCCTGCTCCCTGTCCTGCGGAGGTCTGGGACTGAAGACTCGCTCCAGGGGCTGCACCCAGCCTGCCCCGGCCCACGGAGGGAGAGACTGCCAGGGGCCCCGCCAGGAAACTACCTACTGCCAGGCCCCTGACTGCCCAGGTACAGTAGGTAGTATAGCTATAGTAACTACTGTATAGTAGGTGTGTATGTGTGTGTGTTTGGGGGCAGAGGAAAAGACTTCCAGGGATCACAGTGAGAGACCACCTACTCCCAGGCTCCTGACACTAGTTTTGGTACTATGTCTGTGAGTGTGTGTACACATTGCATGATCATAAAGGCTATTCAGTATCTTTCATTTGCAGCCCTTATAAATGTTCAAAACCTATCTCTGCTGTGAAGATGACTGAATCAAGCACAAGCCCAGAGTATTTATGGCCTTACCTACCTTTATTATACAGTAGAGGGAATGTGATCACAGAGGGAAGATGTACTGTCAGGTGCTTGTTTGTACATATAATTAACTGGCTCAGTTTGGACTGATGATATCTCTTTCTGCACGTTGTTGGCAGTGATTGTTGGTCCAACAGAAGAACCAGCCATACCAGGTAAATTATCACTCCATACAAGACTGCATACCAGCTTCTGTATTCCTCCTTTACTCATTTATTTTCTCACTGACATTTTCTCTCTATCAGCATTGTTCTTTGTTCTTACACCCATAATCTCTTTTTCTTTCTTCCAGCAACCAAATTTCCCTCATCAGAATAAAGATTTGAATTAATGCATTCATTCATTTGTTCATTCTCTCTCTCTCCCTCCACCTCCCATAGATGAGGATGCTGGCTTCTCTCCCTGGTCGTTGTGGAGTCCCTGCACTAAGACCTGCAGTGATGCTCTCAGCCCGGCCATGAAGTCCCGTCATCGACGTTGTGTCAAACCTCCCTGTTCAGGAGACTCTCACCAGGAGAAGGCCTGCAACCTGCCCCAGTGTCCAGGTACGACCAGACGGATTGTCTGTCCTTCAGTCTTTCTTTCTAGGTCTACTCTTTATTTATTAATACAATTAATACATTCTTTGTATCAATCAATCTACAGTAAATATCAATCTATCCAACCATCCATTCATCTAGTAAGCTTCCTATTTGTTGCTGCTTTCCAGCATTAAACAATGCATCTTAGATGGTGTGTAAACTGCCTTGGTGTGTTGGTACAATGTAATACTGGAAAGAAGAACAAGGAGTGGGTAGGTTTATGGGCTTGTAACCAGGAGGTCACAGGTTCAACTTCCTGGACCAGCCTGAAATACCTTAATTGGGGAATTGCAGCAAAAGCACTCCACTCCCTTAAAGAAATTGCCAACTACAATAATCCAATTTCTCATTAAAATGGCTATTTTCGTCTTGCTGGGGTGTAAATAATGTCACTGAATCATGAGAATCTGAAGTCATTTCTATGCTGAGAGAAGCCTGTCTGTTGAATTTCCTGATCCAAAACATGACCTCATTTTAAGATACAAGCTGCCAAATGTTGAGTGTGAATAGGCATGTCAGTCAACTTGGTAAGAGCAATGCCCAAGCGAATTTTATCACAGTAGAAAATGCCCCAAAACAAGCTTCAGTTTATTACAGTTATTGAATTTTAACAAGGCTCAAATCTTGGTACACACACATGTTACTAAATAAAAAGGGCACATTTTTAAACTGGGTTGTCCCAGTTTATCCCTTTAACAACTACTGCCAAAGAGTTCTTGACAGTATGAACATTAAGCAAGGCATTGCTCAATAAACATTGCCTGGGTAACCATAGTTTTCATAGAAGAACATGATGAACATTGACATTTTGAGGAAGAATTGTTATTCCGAATTTTACCAGCTCCAGAGCCTGTGGAGAGATGCATGTAATTATTAGTTTTCCCCAGTAAAATATCTATCAACGAACTGTACGTTTCATCAGATCTGTTTGTTTGGTGTTGGGCATTGTTCGTATTGGGCCAAGGCATTTAATTTTTACCATGTTTATCTCAGAAACCCCAGAACAGATTGTTTTTTGGACTTGCTGTTTTGTTTCCTGATACATTATGTCTGTGCAGGCATCGGGAAAGATTAGGACGTGGCAAGCTGTTTCATTTAGCAAATTCATTTGGGAATACTGTGAAGTTTTATGTACACACAGAAGGTGATTTATTCAAATTTAACCAGGAGATGGGCAGCTGAATTGTTTTCTCTAGGATTTTATTTAAAATTTGTTTACTAGTAAGAGGGAATAACAGAAAAGAATGAATAATAGTTTACACAAACAAAGGGGAGTACCATCCTCAAAGCGTGTGTGTGTGTGTGTATGCATAAGTGAGTAGGGAGGGAAATAGAGAAAATAGAGAAATAGGATAAAGGGTTGCGGTGGGTGCAAAGAGGAGAGGATAACATAGCTTATTCATAATGCTCTAATTCTCATGTTTTATGCATCACTAAGGCACCATTGTCATAAACACTGAACACTTATTGGCTGTGACTGTGGGTTAAAGGTGCTACATGTTTTAATTTTCCAAATTAATTTTGAGACATTAGTATAATTACCATGAACAACTGCCTCAACAACTGCATTTTCCATTGTGTGCCATCAGGTTGAATTTTGAAGCAAATCTGCATTATTGCTTTATGGCACGAAACAGGAAGAGGGACAGCGTAAACAGAGTGAAAGTTTTCAAAGTTCCTTGCAATGGCAGATGGTGGAAGGAGTGACAGGCCAACGGGGAAAAATCACTTCCAACATGTTTATCCATGTTTTATAGAGAAAAAGAAAACACACATGGAACCATGCAAAGGATGGGGACAGGGGACGAGTAGTCTTCTTTGTGACAAAAAGCAACAGGGTTTGAGAAACACACTGATGTTTAAAAATGCTGCACATAGCAACTTTAAATATGTTGTGTGTGTGTGTATCTCCAGATGGTGGTGAGGTATGTGTGGGGGAGGATTGTGTTCGGAGGAACTGTTCGTGGACGGAGTGGGGGGAATGGGCCTCCTGTTCGCGGTCCTGCGGTGTCGGGCAGCAGCAGAGGATCCGAACCTTCCTCAGCCCCGGAACCAACGGGTCGTGGTGTGAAGACATCCTGGGAGGAAACCTGGAGCATCGCTTCTGTAACATCAGGCCCTGCCGAGGTCAGCCGACTGGACCGGCGTTCAGGGTTCAATTTGCTTTTTGAGAATTTGAAAATACCACTAAATTGAAAAACAACTCTCTTAAAAAAGTTCATACAATACATCCTGTCTTGAACAAAGTAATTGAGAATGAAGGGTTTATCGGTAGTCTTATGTGTAACTGTTTCATATTTAGTGTTTCGAGCACATAGTGCTCGGAAACTTCTTCGGAAATCTTCTTTCAACTTTTTAAGTTCTAACTATGAGATAAGTGTTTCTTTCTTTCTTCTTCTTCTTCTTCTTCTTTGAGAAGTCATCTTCAGTCAAATTAGCGCGTTGAGCTCAAAACACGGCTATATTTCATATTGAATTTTATTGAATGAAAGAAAAGTGATCCCAAGCCTGGATGCTTACGATGGCACACTGCAACTACATGGGTGCATGCATGCACACTTGTGTACGGTATATTATAGTAAGTGCCATTTGGTTGATGCTTTTATCTGAAACACTTCATATGTTGATGTGATGAAATTCTTCCCCTTTTATTCTTAAATATGTAACGATTCCTGAATAAATGATTGAAGTGCTTTTGTGTCTGTCTGTCTGTTTATGTGTGTGTGCCTGTGTGCCATAGTGGACGGAGGTTGGTCCAGGTGGAGTCCCTGGTCCCGCTGTGATAAGCGTTGTGGCGGTGGGCGCTCCATACGCACGCGTTCCTGCTCCAGCCCTCCGCCCAAGAACGGAGGGAAGAAGTGTGAAGGAGAGAAGAACCAGGTCAAACCCTGCAACACCAAACCCTGTGGTGAGATAGACACAGCATGTTCACACACACATTGTTAAATGATTGTTGATTGTTGATTACTATGAAACAATAGACAGACATTTACTGTTGAGCTCTATGGGGGTTTCATGGACCCAATTCAGTGAAACATCTGTGATGGGAGGTGCCAACTTGATAAAGCCAATGACATTCCCACTCTCGCCCACCCCCTTTCCTCTAACATTCAAGCCAAGTTTCTATGTGGAAGCTCACCCTAAACAGCACAAGGCATAGTTGCATCACATCCTTGCGTATTGGTGAGTGTTCATTAAATTAGCATATGGCTGTCTGTCTCGGTAAGTCTTTGTATTCGAACAATAGCCGCAGCCTGTGATCAGCTTTCATGGCAATGCACCGTATGAGAAGAAACTGCCTGCAACGTCATTGGGAAAACTCTGAATCCGTGACCTTCTGCTTGTGTACTCCCAGATGAGAAAGGTTGCCCGCCGGGCCAGGAGTTTGTGTTGTGCGCCAACGAGTGTCCCCAGCGCTGCTCAGACCTCCAGCAGGGCATAGAGTGCCAGGGCAACACTGAATGCCAACCTGGCTGTCGCTGCCCTAAAGGTACTGTGGCTGCTATCATTTTATTAACAGATAAGGCTGTGTGTGTGTGTGTGTGTGTGTGTGTGTGTGTGTCTGCATACATGCATGTGTATTAATCTGGGTGATGATTCCCTAAAGGCTATGTGCCTGCTGTCCTTTATTCAACAGATAAGCACCTGTGTGTGTGTGTGTGTGTGTGTGTGTGTGCATACAGGTGGGTATTTGAGTTAACCTGGGTGCTGTTGCCCCAAAGCACTGTTACTGCTGTCATTACTAGCCGGGGCTGGATTTCCAAATATATCTCACTGTCAATATCACCTTTGTCCTTAAACCAAATGGCAATTGTGATCCTATTTCTGAGATGCCTTCAGGAAACCAAGTACTGTCTGTTTTAACTTTCCAATACCCCTTTCAGTTTGTACAGCCTGTACTATTGTGTTGTATTTGAAATATAAGTGTGTTTTTTTTCTGGCCTGGGTTTCAGAGATACTTTGAAAACTTTATGTGAAAGTTTTTTTGTTATTGTGTCTCTTTGGATAATTGTCTTTGTTTTTCTTTTGTCATTCCCTGGCCCTCTGAGCCTCCTTTTGTAGCTCCTTTTCAACATCGCTCTCCCCACGTTGCAGTTAGCCCAAGCTTTAGAGAATTCTTGAACCCTTTTTGACCCTCCGCTAACAGAGCTGTACCACAGTAACTGACTCACTGTTTTACACTGGTACATTGTGAAGAGAGAGCTGGGTATACAGCCCAGGAGTTTAAAAGATTAAAAAGAAAGTTACACTAAAGCTGGGGACACACTAGAGGATTATCAGGCTGATTTACACCAGATTTGCCCATCCTGACAATTGGAGGAGAAGTCTTGATCTGAGGCTTGGGTCGAGCCATTGTTCGGCAAAGATTATCTGGTAGTGTGAGGGGTTTACGGATTCAATCTTAGCCACCCTGATCCACTTGCAGACTGATCTAAGCTGCCCATCTGGACAGGTTCTCCAAGAGTGGAGACTGCCCATAGCCAATGACTTTAAATTAAAAACTTTGGGAATCCTTGTCCTGCAATGAATGCAAGTTACTAGCGTAGCTAACATTACCTTTGTTCTATTAAAGCCTATTTCAAAGTACACAGTCGCCTTGACCGTGTCTCTCCAGCCACGGCTTCATCCACATTTATGAATTTATGTTTTTTCTTTGTTTTATTCAGTGCATGTATGTCCTTGCCTGATTGTCTGTATAGTGTGAGCATATAAAAAAACCCTGTGAAATCCATCGTTATGTGTGTGATGTGTGCGTGTGATGTGTGCGTGTGTCAGGATTTTAAAAGTCTTCTAGTGTGTCCCCAGCCTTTGCCCTACTAACTAGTGCAGTGTAATAAAAAGGGGCCAGATAAACCTTGGCACAACTCTTGTTTCCTTGTGTGTGTGTCCAGGCCAGTTGCAGCAGGACGGGGCGTGTGTGCAGCTGTGGCAGTGTGACTGTGTGGACTCATTGGGACAGAGTTGGGCGGCAGGCAGCTGGCATCAGGTGGACTGTAACAACTGTAGCTGCTCTGACGGACAGCTCCTCTGCACCAATCACAGCTGCCAGGCCGCCTGCAGTTGGAGCTCCTGGTCCAATTGGGCGTCATGCAGCACTTCCTGTGGGCAGGGGCAGAGAACCAGATACAGGTGAGAGAGGAGCCTGCCAAAAAACTGTTTATACTACATATAAGGCCAATGTTAATACTTTTTTTTTCAGTTTTCCTGATTGAAAAACTATCCCTTCCATCCTTTTCTAGAACTTGGAGCTGTATTTTTGTTCTTTGCACTCTTGGTGAATCTGTAACAGTCTTTTTGAGATACATTATTATCATAAAAACATTAATTCTAAACACCATTATTGCAGATCTGTGTGTTTCAGAGGGAAATCTGTCTACATTAAACTATCACGTTCGCATTTTCTCAAGCAGTGGTCTGTTAAATGCTGTAGAGCACCACTGCTGAATGAATACAGTGGAAACACTGATTTGATGCAAGTTGCCTTAAAACAAGATTTCACTTGTAAATATGCATTCGTCTACAGGAGGTAATGAATGGGGCCAAAATCACCACCATTAATTTATATTTGTTTTAAAAAACAAATTTAAAAGTCTTACTTCTATAACCATGGTAAAATAGACCCAGGTAATATTATATCATCCAGTTTCAACATTGTTTGCAATTACTGCTATTGAGAGCTGAGATGAAAGCAACAACTAAAAACTGAAGGCCAGTGGTGACAGTGAAACTCCAGGGCAGCTGGTGTTTGAAGTTGTTGCTCCTTAAATTAGAATAGATAAGATGAAACTTAAATGATCCTCGTGGGGAAACTGCATTGCTGCAGCAGTAAAGCCAAGATATAAATAAGAATAGAACATATATAGAGTACTGAAGATAATACAAAAAGTAGTGACAACCAAAGAACATATTGACATTAATACAACAGATAAATAAAGGTAAAGATCAAAACGCTGAAAAGTGAAAACCTCCAGCCAAAAGCTCAATGTTACCTTAAATATAAATGTAACTTATTGTGACGCTGTTATTTGTCAGGTCCCTGATCCCAGAGACTGCAGGAACAGACTGCCAGTTTGAGGAAGTCCAGCATAAACCATGTGACCCAGGACCCTGCCCACCTCTCTGTCTCCATGACGACCAGGAGCTCAGCGTGGGAGACACCTGGCTGCAGGGAGAGTGTAAACAATGGTGAGACTGACACACACACACACACACACACACAGATGAGTCAGATTAATGGATGGGAGATGAAGGGCGGGCATTGAAAAAGAATTGAAGAGATCCAGCTTTGTGTTTCAAACTTCCTCTGTTGTTTTGCCTCCTAGTACATGCACACCAGAGGGAGATTATTGCCAAGACATTGACTGCCGAGGTGGGTAGCTGCATTTATTAAATGAAAAACAAGTACATAGATGCATAGACACCCTTGCAATTGTGTAAAACTGTATTCATTTAGTTTCCTTTTACGAAAAAAGAATGTACAGAGAAAATACACAATTCCATGTGATCTGTATCCTTCCCACACACAGTAAAGACAGTTATACAATTCTATACTCAGTCATATTTGGCTAAAATCTTAAGTTCTTTAGGAGGCAGTCTTGTCAAATGAGGGTCTGTTGTCTGATATGTATTTATTTGGGCGTCCTTGATATGGAAAAAGTTGACTTGCATGCTGTGACGTCGTCATTGTCTGGAAAAGTAAACACCAAATGACCAAATCCTGTGTCTTGTTGCCAGTGGATGGTGGTTGGACCCCGTGGTCGGTGTGGTCTGACTGTCCGGTGACGTGCGGACGGGGGACGCAGGTTCGAACCCGGGCCTGTGTCAACCCCCCACCGCGTAACAACGGGTCTCATTGCAGCGGGCCGGAGAGGGAAGCCCAGGACTGTCACACTGCGCCTTGTCTGGGTTTGTATAGTAAATGCAGGCTAGAGTTGTTTTCTTTATTTCAGAATGAGCCATGTAGTCGAAAAAATATTATTGGCTGTCTTAGGAGCTCTGCATATAATATAGTTATCTACAGTATAGAGGATGTAAATATCTGTGCCTTGGAAACATTGAGCAACACACCTATGGTAATAATGTTTTAACCAAACAGGATATGTAGCTGTTTGGAAACAAACTCTTGATTTGCACTTTTCCATTTAGGATCGAGACACACGTCTCTGGCTAGGTTGTCCAAATACATTCTTAACACAACAGCGCCCTTTCCACCTGACATTATCATGTGTCTCGTATCTGGATTGTGTCCAGAAATGATTTAGCTGGATTACATTTACACATGACATTAAAATGCATTTCCAGTACACACACTGAAATTAGATTTCTCTAGCCACAGCCAAAACACAGATGGCTGCACACATCACTTCCACATATAATATTTCTGCCCTTTGAAATTGACAGTAAACAACTAATCTCACGTGTTCCCCGTCCATGAATATCTGAGTTTGATTTGCGTGCACTTCGTGGTTGTATCCTTGTATCTGTGTTTTTTTTGTGATTGGATCTTCAATGCATCTTGGGTTCATTTTCACCTGGATTTTCTGCTCTATCCAAATACCATCTGATCACCCAGGACACATGTTAGGTATAAAGGGGGCCAAGGTCAATCCAAAGCCAAACCCATGTACTTATGATCTGGGAAAACAAGAGTTTTAGTTACCCAGCATTGTAAAGACAATAGGGTTCTGATCTTACCGACTCTCCTGCTCTTTCTGTCTCCAGATGACCTTTGCCCCTGGTCGCCATGGTCACCATGCTCCCGTAGCTGTGGCGCGGGGTCGGTGTTGCGCCGCAGGGTGTGTGTGTGTGAGGAGGGAGGAGATGCAGCCTGTCCCGCTGAGATCGAGGCTGAGAGGAATGGAGAGGAGACCCAGCTCTGTTACAAACAGCCCTGTCCAGGTACCATACAGCCAAACTCCCAGTGTTTCCCAAATGTTACTGTTGGCGATGGCCAGCTGGCAGACTAGAGCTAAACAGAGTCAAACAGCAGAGATGAGTTTGTGTGTGTGTGTGTGTGTGTGTGTGTGTGTGTGTGTGTGCAGTATAATAAAACCACTTTCCTTTTATCATTCTGAGGTTTCTGTTTGTGATATGTCTGTCTGATATTATGATGAATTACCACAAGTACGTCTGTGTATGGGAAACCTCATTATTAGATTAGATTTGATTGGAGTAGATTCATTTTTAATTATCCCTGTCTGTAAATTGGGTCATTGCAGCAGCAAAGAATTGGATACAGGAAATAATAATGTGTGTCACACAGCAAAATGTTTGTATTAACCTGTCACAATTTTAGTCAAGCGGCACATTAACAATAAATGTTAGGAAGTGAGATCATAAGTCCCTAGTTAAACTTGTCCATTTGATTAATTGATTGATTGATTTAGTATTATTGGACCGCATCACTATGGTTGCTAACTGAAACTGTGTGAATTTGTTGTTGCTTGCTGTTGTTGTTTGCTTTGCCAATAAGTACTTTTGTATTTGATGCCAATAAAGCACCTTTGCATTGAAAAAGAACACTGAGGATAATTTTAACAAAGATATCCCGGTGAAATAACCCTAAGCTACAGTCACTGATCCTAAGGTCTGCTATACATAAAGGTCCAATATACACTGAGTAGGTTAGTAATAGGATTCCTTGACGACCATGCATAAGTTCACCCTCTTTGGGACCAAGTCTGGAACCAGAGTTGTTTTCCGGGACCAGCCAAACTGATTTATATTCAAACATCAAAGCAAATGAAGGAATACAACTTTTTAGAGTGCTGGTTCCCCGATTCTTCTTGAATCACAGATAATGTTAAGTGTTTCTTTAAACTTGCTTGGAGTAGCAGATGGGTTGGGTTTACTACATGACCATTCAGTGTGCCGTGTCTCCCGGTTTGTGTGCAGGCTGTCCCATGTCGGAGTGGAGTGTTTGGTCCCAGTGCTCCTGTGTGTCTCAGAGGCAGCAGCGCCACCGGGTGGCTCTCTCCCCTGCCACCAGGGGGCAACAGTGCACTCCTGTGGAAACACAGAGCCGAGCCTGCAGCCTCGGTCACTGTGATGGTGAGTGGCTACCGTGATGTGTGTGTGTGTGTGTGTACTGCATGTGTATTTGCATTCAAGATGTCTTGGTGCATATAAACAAGCTTGTAAGACAGGTCTGGTAAAACATATGGACTTGTCATTTAAGTCTTTTTACTGCTTGAGGTGCACTTGAATTATCTTGCCAGGCCCTTTAACAACTTCAGAAATGGACAAATCATTTGCAAGATGAGGGAAATCAATCGCTTTTCAAGTTTTTTTCATTTAGTGAATATTCAGTCATAAGTCAAAAATGTCAAAATGTGTATGTATTTTGTTACGCACAGCTTTTACTACTTAATGGTCTCTTTCTCCTGTTTATAGACTGTGAAGCCCCATTCCTGTACTCGGAGTGCGGTGCTCCCTGTGAGAAGCAGTGCGCACTGCAGGGCCACAGAGATCTGTGTTTAGGTGTCAGGGAGTGTACACCTGGCTGCTACTGCCCACAGGTAAACGCATCAACAATGGTTCATCATTACTAGTCTGCTTTATTTATTCCAGAGACCTTGCCTTCTTTCACTCTCAAAAAAAGTGGACGGTACGGATTCATATGGATCTCTCTAATAATGTGAAAGCTACTCCGGTTGGCTACCATCTCTAGGCTATATCCATTTTCTCACATTTGTTCTGGGTTTTGGTTTTTCCCAAAAGTATCATGACAGTTGAAGCTCAGGCATCGACTCTCATGTCATATCACAAGTTTTGTTTGCCTAGACCAGTGTGGCTATACTTGACCACAGCAAAGCATTGAAATATGCTACACGGTGGATGTCATCAATATACCACTGCGCCCGGTGAACTCCTTGGGCTTAAGAAGGCCTCGGACTATCAGTGTCTCTCTCCCTCCTCACCTATGCACACCTTTTGTTCTGTTCTTTTGGTTTGATGTAGTTTGTGTTTGTTTACCCCTTAGTTTTAGTTAATAAATAATTGTTTTAACTTTTACTTTGGCGTATGGCTCCCTCATTGTTACTTCCTTGAGCCAGGTTGTAACAGATATAAATTGTGATGCCAAGTTTGTGCTGTCGTTTGGCTCAGTTCGGGAGCTTTCAGATTTGATTTATTGCAAAAACCTGAAAAATCCCTTCTGACAGATGATACCTACCGAAAGCAGCGGGGAGGGGAGATAATGAAATATGTAAAAGAAAGCAGCTCGCCAGAGGTATCGGACATTATGCCAATGTTAGTTATCATAATTCATTTGTGTCAAATGCATTGCCCTCTGATGGAAGGTCATTTCAAATGAGAGAATCTGGTTATTTTGTATCATTCTGTTGCAGATGCATTGCATTGCATTTATGCATGCATAAAATGTTTTTTTGGTTGGCTCTCAGATGTTCTCATAATGAAAATATTTCATCACTGAATCAAAGTTTGAAACAGTTTCATCAATACGTTTAAAGCATGAGGTCTTTTGTAGAACTCTGCACATAGTTTGTGGCAACATAAATGCATTACAGATTAACCGAAGGGGGTGCAAATGTATCTTGCTAGACACTTAAACATCTTCAAAAGTAGGCACATCAGTTGTGAGATCAAGATCAAGCTCTATTTTGAAGCAGAATCAATTTGAGAGTTACTGTTTCCTAGATTTGACTTGTGTATACAGTAGGTATTGGGCCAGGGAGCTTAAAGGAATAGTTCGCCCAGAAATAAAAATGTGGTCATTATGTACTCGCCCTCATGTCAGTCGAAACACCGAGGTGAGGTTTGTATGTCCACGTTGCACACAACGAGTTTGCTAGCGCTGCTCCAGATCAGCCTTCTCCAAAAGAACTAAAAGTGACTGGGATTCTTTAGAGTTCCAAAAAGGGCAAATGATATACAAACTTCACCAGTGTTTAGAGTAGATGATGACCTAATTTTCATTTTTGGGTGAGCTTTTCCTTTAAGTTTGTCTGTTTGAAACCATAGCAGAAAAAAAAGACTAACTTTAGCACTGTGCCAGCACTTACTTTGTTTCGACTGTGTGTTTTCCCTGCCAGGGTCTGTTGCAGCAGAACGGTAGCTGTGTTCCTCCAGAGCAGTGCGGTTGTGTCCATCTGCAGCACCAAGCTTCAGGACAACCACCCACACCTGTCACTGTCCCTCAGGGGGCTACAGTCACCATAGGCTGCAGTACCTGGTTAGACCCTGTCTGCTATCTACATATGGAGCCATCGTAGAGGGCCTACAGCAATTGTTTTAAAAATTAAAATTAGTTTGCTTTTCAGCCATCAGAAGGCAGAAAGAATGGTCTGGGAACCAGTTGTTTGACAGACAATAGTAAACTAATAAATAGTGACTTTGTTTTACTGTCTGAAATATAACTATAAGAATTGTTTACAGTGCCCACTGCTGTATTAAGGCAGGATAAATGGGCAACTTCTGCTTCTGCGACTACTGTATGTATTATCCATCCTAACATCTGTGCCTTTCTTTATCCATCTGCGCTAACATTTCAATCTTTCTCTATTGTCTTTACCTGTCAACTGTATGGTATATGCTGTTTGTCTGTTTTACACTGGAGTCAGTCAGTCTAACAGAATAGTGTGTACTTATTATCCTCTTGTTGTCTGCTCTGTCCTCTAGCCTATGCCATGATGGGACTTTGCAGTGTGACATGAGAGAGTGTGAAGGTAAGAAAGCGGATAAGTAATACACAAGAGTAATGAAAAGAGCGCTTGCTTGAATAATCTTCAGCGACTAAATATATTTGGTAAATAATCCGCTAAGAACTCTTCATCTTATTAGTTTCGCACTGGCTTCTCCTCCCCCTCATTCCATCCTGCTATCTCTCTCATTCTTTCACTCTGTCGGTCTTCCTCTCTCTCTCTCTCTCTCTCTCTCTCTCTCTCCCATTCCTGCCATTATCAGTGATTCTCAGCGAATGGTCGGAGTGGACTCCCTGTTCTCCATGCGTACCCTCTTCCTCCTCCTCCCTGCAACTAGGCATTTCCCCAGAGGGGGTTGCCAGCGGCAGTAGCCTGGTCTCGGTCCAGAGGCGCTACCGGGCCTGTTTGGACCTGGACTCTGGTCTTCCCTTCTCCGGACAGGAGGAGGAGACCCAATGTCCAGGACCACTGGTAGAGGAGAGGCTCTGTCCAGACACTGACATGTGCAGAGGTAATGATATTCTCCATGAGGGGAAAAAAAGAGGATAAAGGACTCACTTGGTTCACTCTGAACCAAGTGAGTCCTTTATCTTAATCCACACATCCAGTTGGTTTCTCAGTCTGCCTTTCCCCTCACTTTGTCAAGCCCCAGTGCCTCCTCTAACTGCAGCCATTGAGTCATCTAAAAGCAACGAATGGGGGAGTGTTTTTTTCCACCGGAGTTCCATTAGACATGTTGGTCCCACTGGCACAGCCTTAAAAGATTGTATGTAGACAGAGTGGTGAACTAGTCACAGTACGCAAGCATGGCACCATAGAACAAAGTGAATTACAGGTTGGGTCAGAGAGTGACTGAGATAATAAAGTGACTCTAGTCTTGTTCTGGAGAGGAGAGGGAGGTGAAGCTGGTGCCCAGAATACAGGTGGAATACACAACCAGATGAAAATATTTGCAAAAGAAGGGTTGGCACACAGCCAGGCACTGTATAATGATAATGATGCTAATGGATTTTAAAGCACTTTCTATGAATGGTTCCTAGGCGTACAATTAGAGCCTTTCAACCATTGATATATGGTTTGGGATGCATTTAAAAAAAACAGTGAAACAGACAAAATAGACCAGGTTTTGGTCATTGTGGAGTATTTAGTATAAAGTATAAACAATCTAGTAAAGTATAAACAATTCACAAAACTCCTCCAGAGGTATATCAGTAAAGGGGGGACAACTGTTAGATACATTTCAAATGTTTGTTGTCCAGTTGTTAGTTTCTTCCCATCTCTGTACATCTAGTCCCTATAATGGTTTAATAAGAACAAATCTGTGTGTTTGCTGGTGCTACAGAAATTAGGCAAAGACAAACATACTGTACAGAGGAAAAAGAAAACGGTGTTGTGCAGCCGTGAAATCTGGAACAAATCTTAAAGGAAGATTGAGTAAAGGACAACATTGCCACAACTAATGCAATCTAGCAATGCAACACATGCACACACAGACTTTCACTGTGCAGTTTTGTGTCCTTTGGATGCACTAATACAGTACCTCGATATCAAACTAATACCAGGCTAAAATGTGCTATTAGTATTGAAGAGATTACCTTTTTCACCAATAGAGGGATGTTAGATCTTTCTAATGGAGAATAATTGATAAAATCTTAACAATTGTTTTTCCAATGACCCCTGAATTAAAAGTGGACATCTACGTTGTTTAGTAAAACCAATGGAACACACAGAATTGGCAATGAAAAAGTCGTATGAGGCATCCCTAGCAAGTTGTTGGGCCAGTATTGTGTGTTAGTTCCCTGCTGCCAGTTCAGATTAATACGTGGCATCAGCAGACACTTTAAGTTAAGACCTCGCAATCGGTATCTGCAGTGAAAAATTGGTATTGTGCATCCCCACTGCCCTCTTCTGATTATTCCCTCTAGGAGTGAAAGTGGAAAAGAGGGTTGAAGAAAGGAAGAGGATAATGTCCATCTGTCTGTGGGGAGACATAAGGTTGATTGGATTTGGTGTCGGGTGTGTGCAAAGAATAATTCATCCCGCATCTCACTCTATCATCCCCCTTATCTATTCCTCTCTGCCCCCTCCCCTTTGGATATGAATGGAAGTGGCTTTGAATTACCACCATACCCAGCGGACCTTGGGTTTGATATGCATGTCAAATATTTGAGGTGATGCGCTTGATCATAGTTGGTGAGGCTCCATGGGACCATGTGAGATGGAATGTCTGTCATCTCAAGTGGGTTCAGATATCTGAAAACTGCTTAGTAGGGATAAACGAACATTTGACTTTTTCAATACAGTCGCTCATATCAAACTCTAGCCTAAAATGTGGTCCCTAAACCATAAATCAGTAGATGTTAACAGTTGTCAGGTAAGCCTAACTGACTGTCTATCCATGTAAATAAGATTTTGTTGTTTTTGTTGATGATTACAGCAATTACAGCAATAGCCATTATTATGATAATTACAGTCATTATGATGAGGATTATGCTGGTAGAAATGAAGAGGACAGAGTTGATGATGGTAATGCTTATCATTTTACAATTCCAGATATGTGCCAGTGGAGTGTGTGGGGCGCCTGGAGTGCGTGTGCGGAGCCTTGCAGCGGTGGAGTCAGGCAGCGGCACAGAGGGCCCCTGGCTTCTCCTCCAGGACCCCGCTGCAGGAGCCAACAGACACAGAGCCAGAGCTGCAACACAGCACTCTGCCCAGGTACAGCTCCGCTTTTCAGACTCACTGCACTTAGAGCTTCACATTCCTGCCCAAACACAAAGGAACCCAACTAGACCCCTAGTCATGTTTGCTTCCTTACTGTACCCTATGGATACTTCCCTTTATTTGTGGAAATGGGGGAGAGTGAATTAGTTTCCTTGTATCCTAGGTGAGCGCTGTGAGGATAGGGGGCGGACCTACCAAGAGGGCTGTGCCAACCAGTGTCCTCGCAGCTGCACTGACCTATGGGAGCATGTGCAGTGTCTCCAAGGAGCCTGTCACCCAGGTAGTATTTGATTTCTGAAATGTAGAGCATGTCCTTTTATAAAGGAATTTGTCTGAATGGGACTCTTTCCCAATGTTAAATCTTAAATTAGCCAACACATTCTCTCCACGCAAATTTCATATGTGTACAGATGATGTTAAAACAGCTCTTTTTAAAGCCTACTGTACTCCACTCTATACAGCCCACCTGTGGTGCAGTTATAGTAAAGCAAAAATGAGAAAGCTTCAGGTGGCATTTAATGATGCATTCAGAATCTTGCTTAAACTCCCAAGATGGACAAGTTCAAGTCATATGTTTGTGACTAGCAATGTTCCCACCTTTCATGCTGTGTTGAGGAATTTCATGTATAAATTTATGTGTCGGCTAATTGATTCAAAAAATGTAATCATAATGGCTTTAACTGAGCCTACACAAAGTGACACAAGGTATTCCTCTTGTTTTTGGAAACATTGGAACAAATGTCTGTATGTGTTTTAATCACTGATCTCGTACATATTTCTGTGCTGTTTTGTCCTCGTATTGTACTTTTTATATTTCTCTTTCTTTGCTGATATGGACCTATGTGTCTGAAATAAAGTTAAATTGATTGATTTCTCTCTCTCTCTGTATGTCATTCTCTTTCTCAGGTTGTCGGTGTCCAGAGGGACAGCTGTTGCAGGACAGTCATTGTGTGCCGGTGACAGAGTGTCGCTGTGGTATCCCATCAGGCAACAGGACTCTGGAGTTCAGCCCTGGAGAGAACCTCACCATGGAGTGTAACACCTGGTGAGAACGGCTACATGAATTTCATGTTTTGAGTTTGTTTTCTCATTTTTAGTTGTCACATACTGTCAGTCCTCGCATCTAAATCTCAGACTCTTTACTGCAATTATGGACTGTTCCTGTAAGCTCTCTCCTCATCATCATTCAGAATTTCCTCCTACATTTCCCCCACTTCTCCACCTCCAGTGTGTGTGAGAATGGCGCTCTGGTGTGTACCAAACTTCCCTGTCCAGTTTATGAGCCCTGGACCCAATGGAGCACCTGCTCAGCGTCCTGCGGGCGTGGCCAGAGGACAAGGACACGTCCCTGCCAGGACACAGAGGGCGGCCCTTCCTGTACTGACACCATCCAGATGGAGAGCTGTGATCTGCCAACCTGCCCAGGTCTGAAATGAAACACACACACAAACACCAATGCAGGGACGCACTCACACACACAAACTTTCAGGTTGTCTGCAGGTTTTGAAAATGTTTTAAAATGTCTTAGATCTTGTTATGTAGACGCAAAGCCTTAAAAGTTGTTGAAAATGGTTAAATATAACATTTTGAAATCTTAAATTCAGTTTTAGATGCTTTCATTCTTATATTCTTATATATTATAAGAAGGTCTTAAAAAGTCCTAAATTTAACTTGTTGAAACTTTCAGGCACTCTGTCTTTGTTGTTGGCCACCAATCCTCCATCTCTCTCTTTTCATCCGCCTCTTTCCTCTCTCTCTCACAGAGGGTTGTGTGTTGAGTGAGTGGTCGCCCTGGAGTGAGTGCAGCGCCTCGTGTGGCGGCGGGGTGTCAGTGCGGAACAAGACAGTCGTTAGGGAGCCAGAGCCTGGCGGGATGGCCTGTGCTGGACCATTTGAGCAGCACACTATCTGTAACACCAACAGCTGCCTGCCTGGTAAAACACACACACACACACACACACACACACACACACACATCGTTGGGGTTGCAAATTTATAAACTAAATAAAGCAAGAAAGGCCATGCTTTACAATGATTTTAGAGCAGGAGGCGTTGTTAAGCACAATGCAAAATCGAGCGAGTTATTGCTTTTTATGAAATGGCTTGAACACACCATTGTATTAAAAAAAGAAAGAATCCAAATGTTCAGTTTAATTTTTACTAAATAATAATTAATAATAAGAATAATCCATGACATTCCTCTGCCAAGCAATATAGTTATTGAACAGTAGCTAAATAAAGCGGTTGCTAAGCAACTCATAAGTACCTGTAAGAGTGGTGACTTTGTGTTGGTGCATTTATAATTAAAGTGTGTGAAGTGGTATGCAGTCACAGATGTGTGTTTATCGGGTGTTTTACATCCGCTTCAAATGTGACTCAGCCACATCTGTTCTATCCGTTTTATAAACTTTAACATATGCATGTACAAAATATCATACACATATGACTCTTTAGTAGAATAAATATCAGACATGATGCTGATTTTTCGTTTGCTTGTTCATTGGTGTGTGTGTGTGTGTATTCCAGAGTGTCCCAGCGGCCAGGTATTCAGTGTGTGTGCTGGTTCCTGTCCACATACCTGTGAGGACCTGTGGCCACAGGCTCAGTGTTTACCTGGACCCTGCACCCCCGGCTGCACTTGCCCCCCTGGACAGGTCTGGACCGTCTGTGTGTGTGTGTGTGTGTGTGTGTGTGTGTGTGTGTATGTGTGTCTGGACCCCTCATCTGCAGCTGCAATACATTTTCCCTCCTCCAGCTGTGTTTCTGTCTCTTACAAGTCTCACTGTCTCCCTCGCCCTCTCTGCCAGGTTTTGTATAGAGGCTCCTGTGTGTCCCAGGCCGACTGTCCCTGTTCGCCTCTCTCCCTGCCATTCGGTAACCAAAGTTGGAATATCAGCACTGAGGAGATCACAGAAGCTCTGCTGCCACCTGGAACGACCATTCAGCACCTCTGCAACACATGGTAATATACCACACATGGTTGCATCCATTCATTCATTCATTTAGTCCTTCCTTTGGGTCAGAGGAGGACCGGAGGACCAAGGTTCAAGCCCCTGTGTCGGCAAGCATCCACCCTGCTCAAGTGTCCTGGAGCAAGACACTGAATCCATACTAGCTCCAGGGCTGCTATCTGTAACTTATCCTGACCTTTGACCTCCCTGTCTTCCTTCCTTCAGTTCTCAATCAATTCATTTCCTGCATATATTCATCTGTTCATTCAGCCATCCCTTTGGAGAACATTATAGCACCTTTGTAACAGGGTCTGTGCTACTTCATCCATCTCTCTGTCCTTCCATTCGTCCGATTCTATTTAGGAAACTAGATGGCATGTCCACATGTTTAACAGACAATAATTTACTCAACAATAATGAACGAGTGGAATGAGTGAAACTATGGAAAAATCCCTTCCAACATTTTTATCTTCAGTAAAGTGAAAGAGAAAACCTTTCACTGAAGAAGCAATGGGGTTTATGGGAAATGTGATCTCAATTTTGACAAACACTAGCACTAATCGGGCTTGATGTAGGCGGTGCAGCCTGTTTTTATATCAAGTCCTGACTCCGCCTTTCCGGGCCAGTTTCGGTTTACGCGGTGAAAATTACAAATGAACCCAATCATTGCGGGGGCAAAACAAAACGTCTTTTTCTGACACTTATGGAGTCGTTTGTTTTGATAAAACTGTTGCTTCATCAGAAAGAACAACAGTAAAGAAATAACCGACGCAGGTCCATCTTTTAAAAACGTAAGCCCATGTTAGAGTGCTGGATTCGGTGTTTTGCGCATGTCAGAAACTTTTATTCTGATTAAATACTGTGGAGCATGTAAACGCACCTTATCTTAATGCGATAATTATATTTAGCGCTCATGTAACGTAAACACTTGCGTGGCAATCTTCCTTTAGAATGATTTCATTCAGAATGAAAAAAAATGTCTCATGTAACCGTGTGAACCATTTTGTTGTAACATTGGTCCATCATGCCTTCAACAACGTGTACTGATGCATGTACCGATTTACCCAGGGCCACCAAAAAAAAACAATCTGTGCAGCGTAAAAGGTTTAAAGTTTTATCCATATTATTATATAATTATCATCACCATTATTGCTGTTTGATTATGGTTGGTATAATTTGTCATCATCGTTAGCATAATGGAAGCACCTGACTGGAAAGACAAGAAAAAGAAAGCTGCTTTTTTTTTTATTTATTTTTTTTTATTCGTCTGGCTGTTGGTGAGAGGGAGGGGAGGAATGGCTCAGAAAGAGACAAAGATGGCAGTCATGTTTGTACCGGTTGGGAAATGACTTACAGTGCTGAAATAAAATGTATTCTTTTAGTAAAAAAAGGAAAAAAAAAAAAAAAAGCAGCAAACGCTAGGAAGTTTGTCTGTGAACAACCATATAAATAGAATTTCCTATTTATTTAAGCATATAGCACAGGCCTTCGTCACATGGTTATATATTACGCTGTCGCATTTTTTTTTTTCGACTTCGGGTAGCTCTCTCTTTTTTCACCATACATGTGTTTGCATCCCTGACTAATAATACCACTAGTGTAAGGTATGAGGCTACCAATGGTCTCGACCATGGTCTCATTTGAGAATTTTATTATACCAAGGCACCACAGTTAATTAGACAATGATATATTGAAGATTAAAACGCCACACAGAGCACCTTGAAGTTAAATCTTTGAAAGGGTTTTCAGGGAGTTCAGTTTCATCATCTCAGTCAAACTATACAGCCAATAACAACGTCCACCTAATCCAGTGAGTACCACGTTATCTACTGTAATGGATAGTCTGGCATGCAGAGTACCCTGCAGCAGACATCCAGACATGGCGTAAGTCATTTCATCTTCCTGACAGGGGTTTGATACTCATTTAATATAGTCTGATGGGCTCAGCTGTTCGACAGGATGATTACTTTGGTGTCACAACCTTCAATTCTAATAAAATAAAGCCTTACGACCAACCTAATTCTTTTTTCCTCATATTGCTTAACTTATATCTGAACTCTTTTTCTTCTCGCTCTCTCTCCAGTGTCTGCCAAGGAGGAGTGTTTAACTGTACCTCAGAGTCCTGTGATGGTGAGTGATGCTCTGTCACAGCTGCTCTTACCAAAAGCATTTCTTGTCATTTACGTATAGGGCCTCTCTCTTTTAGTAATGTAAGCACTAGCAACGAGAGTCTTTGGTTGAACTGTCAAGGCTGTGATAGATATGTCAACCTATGTATAGTTAGTAACAGCTGCTCCAACAGTTGGCTGCAATAATTAAGCAACAGTCACATCAATCATAGCCTTCGAAGGCCATTACTGGGTTTTTGTTTCGTAAACACGCAATGGCACCTTGTACTAGGAGTGGGAGAAAGAGCTTTGTGATACTGGGGAATATAGTGTCCTCCCCTTCCCCTCATATTCTCAGCAGGGACTTGAATGTGTGAATATCTCTGGGATTTGACCTAGCTTTTTCATCTGTCATCATTTGACCTACTGTACCTTTCTTTCATTCTTTTTGTTCGCTCTTGCTCTATCTGACCTATCCTTTGTCCCTTCCTCACTCTTTCTTCATGTGCTTTGCAATTTCCTTCTCCATTTCTCATGCTCTTATCGCATGCATTTGTCTTCATCCTCATTTCTCCCCCTCATGCCTCTTTCTTTCTTTCTCTGCATCTCTCTCCTCTCTCTCTGCCCCTCCTTTCCACTTATCCTCCTGCTCCCTCTCTCTGCCTTTCTCTCTCCCTCTCTCCACTGGACTGGGAATGGCCTAGTTGGTCAGAGTGAGCACAACTCTCGGCTATGGCTCAAACAGTGCAAACTGTGCTTAACACCTAACAGCCACTGCCACTTTTAAAGACCTCTTGGAAGAACGGTAAAAATTTGCATTTGGGTTATGTGGTCAATCTCTTTCTCTCCTTCTCCCTCTCACTCTCCCTGTCTTTATCTCTTTCACTCTTTCTCCCCCCTCCCTCCTATGAATGGTCTTCTTGGTTAGAGTGAACTCTGAAACCAGATCGTAGAAACACAGCAGGCAGAGTCTTTTGTGAGCCTTTGTAAAAAAAAAAAAAAAAAATTAGATTAACACTGATTAACACACTTATTAAATAACAAACAACAGTGTTTGGTGTATCATTTTTTTATCCGGTGTTGCAGTTTAAGAATGGCTCTCATTTTGATATTTATATCAACGTATATGGCGCTGTAATTGTAACTTTAATTTCTCAGGCAAGCTGCACAGTAATGCTCAGATGATGAACTTTCATTATATTTACACAATGAAAATTCATCCAGTTGCCTTACTGCTGCAGATAAATGAACATAAAGGAAACACTGAACTGAAAATGTTGCTTTACACGCTTCCCCCATCCACTGCTCTCCTCTCCTCCAGTTGACTGTGAGTGGTCCAGCTGGTCCCAGTGGAGCTCCTGCTCAGCCAGCTGTGGTACGGGGCGACGCAGCTCCACCAGAACCGTCCTCCAGCCCGGCCGATATGGAGGGGCCCCGTGTGAAGGCCCCGACCACCGCACCGCTACCTGCACGGCCCCTGATTGTGGTGAGTGAGAGGAGGAGGGATAAGTGATGTTTTATTGCTCACAGCTGTAAACACTGTGCAATATAATATCTGTGGGAATGTGGAGCGACTAGCCCCTAGATAAAAGCAAGCAATTTGTTCAGGGTGTGTGCAGGTCCTTAAGAAGTCTAAAAATGTTTTAAACAGAATTTGAAGCCTTGAAAGGTTTTGAATACAGTCACATTTTTTATTTGAAATGCGGTTCCAGAGGTCTTAAAACATTTTCTCAGTGCACTGCTTTTCTAGTGTGAAATTTCCCTGGTTGTGCTGATGCATACTTAAGTGGTTTTTTTTGTACTCCTCAGGCTAATTTTCAGGATGAAATCGGTGTTCAATTTTATTTCCTCTGGCATTACAAAAGTCTTAAGTGTTTAATTTAACTTGTGAGAGCGAGAAAGAGAGAGAGAGTTAAGGTGTCACAGTGATAAATACCTTCTAATTCTCTCATTTTCCGACCACGCCTCCCTCCTCGTTCCCCTTTAATTCCCCCGTCTCCCTTTCCCCCACCATTTTGTCATTATATTCTCTCCATTTTTCCAACTCACTTTCCCCATCCCACCTTTTTTCCCCCATCTCTTCTTCCTCCTTCCACCTCCTACTCCCATTTATGCCCCCTCCTCCCACCCATCCCACCCTCTCTATTTCCCCTTCTGCTCCTTGACACCTTCCCCGCGCTTGCCTCATGTCCTCCCCTCTCCTCCTCTGCAGCGTGTCCTGACGGGGAGCGGTGGAGGAGGAGCGTGTCGGAGGAGGTCCCGGTGTGCGAGAGGAGCTGCGAGGAGATCTACGCCTCCTCTCCTGTCAACTGCAGCCGCTCCACGGAGGGCTGCGTGTGTCAGGAGGGGCTTTACCGAAACACAGAAGCCGTGTGTGTCATCCCCGCCCTCTGCCCCTGCCATGACCAGGGCATGCTGCGGGAGGTACGTAACACACACACACACACACACACACACACACACACACGCATACAGACGTGTACAGATGCACACACACATAAGCACATCCACTGACTCTCTCCACCCACCTGTTTGGGGACATACACTTAACATACAGGCAGATCTGCGCTGGTATACACAAACATGTGCACACACACACACATACACAAGCACACACACATCCACACACACATGCACGCACTGGCTTACGCCCAAAGTAAATAAGACAGCTGCCTGCCTCATTGTGGTGTGTGTCTGACCCTGACCATTAGCACGGTGTTTACGTGCCCTCCCATTCACTTCCATTGTGTTATTTACTCATAAAGAAGGGCCTATTAGAAGATGAGTGACATGCCCCGTGGGCCACATTACACCACAATGCCTCTGCAGCCTTCAGCCTCATTAATAATGCAGGAAACCCCGTAGAAAGCCGGCGCTCGGACCGCAACTCGGCAAGCCTGCCAGGAATTATTTATGAGGGAGGGGATATTATAGGATTATGAGAATTAATCATACAGTGACAAGAGGTCGGGTCCCCTTCTCTTGTTCTTTCCTCTGCCTGCCTTTCTTTCAGCCTGCCTGTCTTTCTTTTTCCTATCTTTCTTTTTTCTTTCTTTCTCTCTCTCTCCATCCCTTTTCCCACTCATGCCTCTCTCCTTTCTCCCTTGTCAGGTCTGTCTTGCTTTCTTTTCAGCACTCTTGTTCTCCTTTTTCTCACTGGTTACTCCCTCTCTCTGTCTCCCTTTTCTCTTGTTCTTCGCTCTCTCACCCTCTCCCTCTGTCTTCCTCTCTCTGTTTCTCTCCCCCCTCTCTCTTTCTCTCTCTCTCTGTCTGTCTCTCTTTCTCTCTCTCCCTGTATCCCCATCCTTCTCTCATATCTGTCTTTCTGCCCCTCTCTCTCTCTCTCTCTCTCTCCCTCTCACTCTCTGTCAGGTTGTGATGACTAATGTCCATATAAAGACCCTCTATGGTTTCCTAATCAACCACCTCATAACCATTATGCCAAATGGCTCAGTGTGAGCTACGAAGGCCGTCCCCAGTGGGTGCTTTTGTACGGGCAAGAACTGATCACTGCCAAGGATTCCAGTAGCAGACACACAAAAAATTCATGGCTGTCTCTATTATAACATGTTATATATATTATGTTACAGCCCGACTGAGGGATGTTCACGTGCCTGTTTATAAATTATGAACAGCTGTGCCGCCAGAGATTTAGTGGATACACTAAATCAATGGATCCTGACCTATAAGACAAAAAAAAGAGCATGTATTGCATTGTCAACTTTCCCTGGATAAATAAAGGTAAAAAAATAAAAACACTTGACATTTTTACAATGTCAGTGAGACAATAATGCCAGTGCGCATGAAGTAAAGGGTAATGAGGCACCATCATAGCACCTACAGCACCTACATTTCAAAAGTGTGGAGACACCAGTGGTGAGTGAATAAAATGTGTGTGTGTGTGTGTGTGTGAGGCAGGCAGGCTCGGAGTGGGAGGAGGGCTGCCTGTCATGTCGCTGTGTGAACGGGAGGAAACTGTGCCAGTCGAGGTGTCCTCCACTCTACTGTGATGAGGTGAGACACGCACTAACACTCTACCTTTTTTTCCATCCATCTCCTTGTGTATTTCTATTTTTTCCACAGTAAGTGTTCTCCATATCTAATAATAAGGCTGTCCAAAGGGAGTCCACTAATAGTCCACTCTGTCACTAAAACCTATTTCTGATGTCTGAAGTACTTATGTACCAACACAAGTGATGTGTAATGTGCAGCTTTTGTTCCATTGGCCTATAGTTATATAGAGCAGATGCATCATTGTCCAATCAGTACGCCTTGTTTTACTTCTTTTGACAACTGTCCAGTAACTGCTGATGCTTGTGTGTTGTCTGTGCATCCTCTGTGAGGCACACGCAGTCCTTTACTATTGGAGGAGCACATTACCTATGATGACTGTTCTGTCCGGCTCGTCTTACAGCCAAGCTCCAAGGAGGTTTTGATCTGTCCTTGCACCAATCATCTTCCCGTAGCAATCGTGTTGACAGTTTGAGTGGTAGAAATGTTTGATAGGTAATTTGATTTTGACAGTGGAACAGTTGGGTTTCAATTCACTCAATAGGAAGAGTGACTGTCGAACAATATTAACAGTCAACTCATGCACATTAGGTTAAGAAGTGAGTGTATCATAGCAAAATCATACCACAGTAGGTTAAATGCTGACAGATAAAAAAAGGTGGGTGAAATCACAAAGGTATTTACACATCAAGTCCCTTCTGAGAAATTAACCCCATGTAGTTATGAGAAATCAAACCTATGTAGTTTGATAACACAACACTCATATGTTAATCAGCTGGTTGTCAAATAATTTCTTGAACCTTCTGCTGGCTGACGAGAACAAAATAAAACAATTTCCAAATGTATTCTCTTTGATGGGAAGAGCAACAGCATGTAGATGCATGCTGTCCAAGCAAGTAACAAGTGGGAGTTTTACAATTTCAAGTTGTAGAATGCATGTTCTTGAGGTTTATAAAAATGCAATTACTAGGCATCCTAGGAAACTGAGGCTGAATGTCTACATGATGCCACATGCCTCAGTCTGTTCAGTTTCCCAGACAAACACATCAGTCCATTCCACCACTGTTGCCCCCCCCCCCCCAGGTGGTGCAGTTCACACAGTGTCTCCAGCGGTCACAAACATCTCAATTACTGTGACCAAAGGAGAAAGTGCTTGGCTCCCTCAAGAATATGTGGGATGTTCTCTGTGAGTCGCTGCCCAAGGTAAATCAATACCTGACTGTCCAATCCGCCCACAGGTCTGCACTTTTTCCTTTCCCCTGCCCTCCTAGCCCCGTCTGAAACACTGCTGCTTCCTGGATTCCTTGTTAAGTATAATTGAAGAGTTTCATTCCAATACAAGATATCCACCACTTGAAAAAGCTGACACTTGCTCTTACAAAATCCTTCCTTGCATGTATATAAAGCACAATATCTCTTAAAATTGAAATTGCGAGTCATCTTAAGAACTTTGTTTTTAATATAATAGTGCAGTTTTGAAATATTGACCAGTGAAATTTCGGGTAGCGAAAGTATACATATGGTTTGTGTAATGGTATTGTCATCGTGGGTGACATTCATTTCCCGGAAAAAAGAACTCTGCCTCTGTCTCGCAGACAGCGCGCAGACAGCATACACACATGAGTGGTTACCAGACCGTCATCTAGCAGAAGACGCCAAGCCGATCGGTCAATTATGCATGCGCTCTGTACAACTAGAGGCAGATGTAGAAAGGAAAAACTGCACATAAAATATGAATTGATTTTTCTAGTCCTTGAGCCAGGTGGAACTCTTGGTACCAAACAAGTACATATTTTGTCCAGGTCTGCAGTCCATAGATAGAAACAGAGGGGAAGGATGTGACCTGAAACACTGGAAGGCGGGGAAGATGGGAAGAAGTTACAAATTTACATTCTCTGTCTCTTCCTGATGAAACTGTCATAACTTATCCTGTTTTTTGACAAGAAATATGACATCTTTGTCTTATTTTGTTGCTGGTTTTGAAAAAGAAGTGCTTACTTGTCTCAAACAGCTGTGATGCTCCCTCTCTTCTCCTTGTTTCCGGGCTGGAACTCCACTCTGTTTCTGTGCGGTGAATCTGGTGATGACATATAGTTCTTTCCGAATATGCCAAGAGGATTGTGGGTGGTGAAAATGGGCAGCTAAGGTCTGAAGATTTGGATTTAAAGTAAAATGTTCACAGTCCAACTTTTACTTCCTTTTATTAATCGGATACTGCCCTAAAAAGAACAGACATAATTTGTAGAAAGCAATTTTCTGTACACCATGATGAAGTGTGATGGCGCACAAGTATAGAGGTGTGTCTCGCCCCTGACTCACTAAGCTGAATTATGTCTTAAGCACCACAGCGCTGAAACAATAATGGAGAGGTAAAAATAAATTCTGCCGACATACAGAACTTGGTGGGGTGAAGGTGAGGTTCATTGCACAGTTCGCTCTACAAAGTAGACAGTCCGCTGGGCGTTAGGCCGCAGTAGATCAGGCCTTATGCTGGTGCACACAGTTTCTGGAGGGGTTGTAACTTGTGCAGTTTCGTCTAAATGCATTTCCAAATCCCTCACCTCCCGTAGCTGCACTAACTTATGCCTTGGTGAGAGTGCTCCCCCCGCTTTATCCTCGCCAATATAAAAAGGTCATTTAACGCAGAGTTCCCTCTCCTGACAGGCTGAGAATTGGTTACTGTCAGTGTAATCTTGTTATTTATGACTTGCATTTTTGTATTGAAATCTCTTAGCAAGCGAGAGCTGCTGCCACAAGTTCTGTTAATGAAATCTAATCTAATGTGGTGATAAAAGGTATCGAGCTGTATTCCTCACAAACAGCAGCTAAATCACACTCATATTTCGTTTTTACCAGAGACGCATTATCGAGCTGTGATTCCCTTCTCGCGGAGTCTGTAAATGACACAAATGTCATTACCCTTTAAATGTCAAGTCTCCTTTTAAATAACCAAGCATTCCCTTTTCACACCCCTTCTATCAAAACACACACACACATACACCCCCCCCCTTTAAGTGAGTGGGCTCCCTCCATCCTTGAGGGAACGCCGGGGGCAGTGCAGAGTGGGAGGATAAGTCCTCGGGGTGAGCAGTTAACAGTGTGTTTATGAGTGTGTGTGTGTCTCAGACAGATGGTGTAGTTGGGTGGAGTCCTAGGGGGGAGGTGGTGCTGGTGTTGGAAGGGGTGCTGATGCCTGCTGTCAGCCTGTATATGTGTGTGTGTGTCTTTGCTGGGACAGTGTGACTCAGTGTGCTAACAGCAGCTATTCTCAGAGAGGCACACGGCGGGACACCCTGCCACTCACTGGACTGCTCTGGATCTCTCCCTCTCTCTCTCTCTCTCTCTCTCTCTCTCTCTCTCTCTCTATGTCCCTCTGTGTCCTTACCTCACTGTCTCTCTGTCCCTCTTTCTGTTTTTCTCTCTATTTTTGGTCTTTATGTCTTACTCTTGGCCTCTTTTTTTTCTCACTGCTCCTCCTCCTGCTGCTATTTTGCTGCTCTCTCTCTGTCTCGCTCTCTGACTGCCTGTCTTCTTTCTCTCTCTTCCTCTTCCCTTCTCCTTTCATCATCTGTTCACATCGTCCCTCCTTTCGTTTAAAATACTGTACCTGGATATATATATAGTCTGTACCTATGCTTCATTCCAACCCATTGCCTGCTCTCGTCTCCTCACGTCTCCTCACGTCTCCTCTCCTCTCCGTCGTTTATCTTATTCACGTCTCTCCTCATCTCCTCTCCTTACCTCGCCCTCCACTCTTCGCCCATCTCATTCATTGTTAAATGTTTTTGTCTGTCTGGTGAAGTTTGTATGTCAATATAACATACAGCTAGTTAGCTAGTGCTGCTCTGTAGCAGCCTTCTCCAAAACAACTGGAGTGAATGGAGACTGTTTCTAAAGAGTTCCAAAAAGGGCAAAGAATGACTATAAAATGACCCCAAACAGCATAATCCAAGTGTTCTAAAGCCAAAAGATTGTACCGTGGGTCCAAAAGTCCAATATTTACCATACAGGTTGAATCAGTATTGTGTTATATCAAGCAGTGATAGAGAATAGCAAAATAGACATTTATTTATATGAAAACGTCACAGATTACTACTGTAAGTAAGTGGCTCTGAATCCTGATCCTCGGGACCCCAAGTGCTGCTGGTTTTCTATCCTGTCAGCTAGTTCACTGCATTTAACTGCCATCCCAGGTGTGAACCAGTCCCTGATTAGATGGCTAGAATGAAAATCAGCAGGGCTCCATTCCTGAGGACCAGGATTAAAAACCACTAGTGACCTGCCTGATTAAATGACTGTAAAAGGCAAATTATCCCCTCTCCTCTCTCAGGGGGAGGTCAAGGTGGAGGAGCCAGGCAGCTGCTGTCCAGTCTGCAGGAAGGAGTTTCCCGGTAAGTATGACAAATTACAAGTTCACTCATCCTTTTTAACATAGCCCACATAAATCAACTTCAAGAACATTTTCAGAAATCAAAATGTATATTATAGGAAGGCTATATTCGGGGTCTGAAAAATGCAAATGACATAAATGTTCCATCTAGAGTACATACATTTTCCTGAAAGCATTAACATGTACAAACGTAAACCATTTTTTATCAGAAAAGGTAAAATAGATGACTCTGTATTCTATATAATGCCCCCATGACATGAGAGTACAGCCCTAGTGTCAAAAACTACCAAGGCCATAGTGATGTACTTGAGAAAAACATGAGCTACTCAATGTGTGGATAAAGCATAAATGCCTTAAACTAATCCTTAACAATAGATTGTAATGCAAAACATATTTCAAATGGAAATATTGTATGTTGAAAAGGTCAAAAATACTTTATATGGTGCTGTACTGTATATTTAATTTAACCTTCATGCTATGTAGTGACTCTAAAACCACTTTCTTCAATTTGTATGTTCTATACTTCATTTTATAGCAGGGTAAAAGCCAATTGCCGCAGTACCCAATTAGTGAGAGATTACATTACTTAGCCTACATTGGGGCTTTAATCTCTCTCCCGGTGGAGAAAATGTCACATGCGGCGAGGGGGCATGGCAATGTCACTGTGCTTTCTGGAACGAACTCTCTGTCTCTCTCTTCCTGTCTCGTTTTTGTCTCTTTGTCTTGTTAATGCAAATGCACAAAACCTTACTTTCCTCTCTGTTTTCCTGCTTCTGGTCCCTCATTCTCCTCCTCATCACCCACTGCTCTCTCTCTCTCTCTCTCTCTCTCTCTGTCTCTGGCCCATTTTCTCCCTCCTCCTCCTCCTCCTCCTCCTCCTCCTCCTCCTCCTCCTCCTCCCTGTGGTCCTGTCAGGTGAGCCGGTGCCAGAGTGCCGTCGCTACATGCAGGTCAGGAACATCACCAAGGGAGATTGTCGGCTTGACAACGTGGAGGTCAGCTTCTGCAGGGGACGCTGTCTGTCCAGGACCGATGTCATCCTGGAGGTATGGACAGACAGATGCGCGCACACACACACACACACACACACACACACACACACGCACACACACATGCATGCTTGCCAGTGTCCTTGTAGCACTGAGGAGGCATGTTGACCCACCTCCTGCAAGGAATTTCATTAGTATTGGCTTTTTACAGTAGATGTGCTCGACTGTCTCCTGAGCTGAATAGACATTATTTTCTGAAGGTCATGATACATGTTCAACATTTTGAAGCAACACAGATGGGTATTGTTTTCAACATGAATGGCAATTGGCAACAGGGAAAACATCAATATTGACTACATAGTAGGCTAAAAGAAAAAAACAAAAAAACAGGAAAGTACTGTTGTGTAATTTTTCAAGTTTGCGAATTGCTCATCAGGACTGTACAATTCATTGTGTATAATCATATATTGCAACTTCAGCATCTGCAATTAAGCATTTCAGCAATATTCATAGGTTTCATTTAATTTAGAATGTCTGCTGGACTTAAATAGTCAAAATGTTGATATAAGCTGCCAAAAATGCAGTAAAACAATTGTGTTCCTCCAACCATCAAAGCCACTACTCATGGTTAATAATTGTGATCCCCTCAGACCTGCCCTGGTATCAAGGTGTTAAGTGTATATGTGTACCTGTTGTAATCTCTCTTCTTCTTTATAAACACAGGCATTCCAGACACTTGCAGGGTACAGCTGACTTGCTAATGATGCTCCCAGTCTCTCTAATGTCTATTAGCATTACAAAGTCATTCATTTTACCATTTTACCTTCTGTCAACAGTGGTTACAGTCAAATATGCAGAAGTTCACATAGCTACCATCATGGCAGGCCAGGACAAACACAGAAATTTAATTTGGGTCACTGGTGAACTAAATAATGGTTTGGATAGGAATCTATATGTGAGACGTTTTAACCTTTTTTTTTTTTTCCTGCCTTCACGTGTGTCTGTTCATCCCCGTAGGACAGCAAGCTCATCACCTTATCACCATGGTGACTTTGTTCTTCGTTGGCATGCATTTATCTCCACTGTAAAAATAGAGGCAGCCATGCTGGGAGATTAGTAAAAATAAACATTAGCTCAGCCAAATGTGTCGTTACCTCCCGTTACCGTGGCAACAGGGGACGGTAACCGGTGACTCGGCGGCACCGAGAAGTTCCTTTTTCATTGATCATCAGGAGTGAGCGCATTCACAGGAATTGAATGCCTCTCGCTCTCTCTCTCTCTCTCTCTCGACCTCACTCTCGCTCTCTCTCTTGCTCTCTCTCTCTCTCTCTTTTCTCTCTAACAGTATTCAGTGTATGCACACACACACACACACACAATGCTGACTTTTCAAAGTGTGCACTGCACTAATGAGTGGGCATTTTTAGTGGAGGAATGAGCTGTCAGTTTTTGATCCCGGACTAATACCTACCTTCCTCTCTTCCTCCCTTCCTCACCTCCTTCTCCTCTTATCATCTCTTTACCATTTTCTCCTATCATCCACTCTACTTTTCCTCATATTCTCTCTCTCTCTCTCTCTCTCTCTCTTCCTTTGTGCACTAATTGGACACACACGAACACGACTTCCATGAAGTTTTCTGCTATCATGCAGACCGCCAAGGCTGCTACTGAGTATTTTTATATTTCAAGAGTTCTATTCCAAAATGCTAAATCATTACCCGAAGTTCATAATTTAATATCTCTTGAAATTATACAGGGTCCAGTCTGTAGAAGTGTTATCATTTAGGACTTAAATTAACTACTATTCATACTATCAGAGTAGGTGGCACTTTTTGGTGCCATCTAATTTTGGAATAAAACGTAATGCTATATTTTATATTTTGGATGCACAAGTGGAAATTGTATTTTTGTCTAATGTATATTGATGTTATTTTATATTTTTGCACTGCATGTGAGCTCCTTTATGTCCTTGATACATGTGGGTCAGCAGCTGATACTGTGTCACCTTGTCACTTCTTGTATATATAATGTTAAAATATTCTGATTCTGATTTCTCCACTACTCCTCCTCCTCTCTTTCTTGTCTCCCTTTCTTTTCTCCTTCCTCTCTGCTGACTTTCCCATCCTCTCTCTCAACTTCTCTGCTCTCGTCTCTCCCCCTCGCCTCTCCTATCCTCCCTTCCTCCCTTTCCTCCTCTCTCCCTTCTTCTTCTTCTGATATGCTCTCCTCTCATGACCTCCTTCTTCTTCTCTGATCTCACCCTCTCCTCACCCAACATCCTATCCCCCTCTCCTAATTGCCTCCTCTCACTTCCCCTCTCCTCTTCTATTCTCTCCTGTCATCCCTCCCCTCTCCCTTCACCTCCTCACCTGCCTCCTCTACTCCTTCCTTGCTTCTTCTCATCCCCTCTCCTCCTCCTCCTCCTCCTCCTCCTCCTCCCTCCATCAGGAGCCCTACCTCCAGTCAGTTTGTGAGTGTTGTAGTTACCGTCTGGACCCTGACAACCCGGTTCGCTTCCTCAGCCTGCAGTGTGAGAGTGGAGAGAGCGAGCCCGTCGTCCTGCCTGTCATACATAGCTGCGAGTGCACCAGCTGCCAAGGTGGGTGAGGTGTGTGTGTGTGTGTGTGTGTGTGTGTGCGTGTGGGTGTTCACATCATGCATATCTCGCAGGGCTGTGCATCACTCATACATCCATGTCACATATTCACATGCAAACCAAGCACACAAACACACATAGAATAATGTTTATTTGTCTAATTGCTTACACAATGCATATGTACAGTCTACACACTCTAGGCTTCCCACTGGACATGGAATTTCTGGAATATCATGGGATTGTGAGAGGTGTATTCCAGTTAGGGAATGTCAGGGAATTTGATAAATACTCTGGGGTAGTCAGTGAATATCAGGGAATTTTACACATGGGTCACTTAAATGAATATACCACAATGTATTTTACAACTTGTTTCACACATTGATTGCATCAGATGGTTGTTTTCAGTCCAACTGTAGGGGAAACCAGACTGTTGACCCCTTTACAACATTTGTGAGCTGAAAAACATTAAGAAAGTAGGAAGGAAGATCATTTTAGGCCATGGAAGGTCACAGAAAAGTCATGTAATTTTACACCAGGAGACTGATGCCATCTCTTTCTTACTCTCACAGTCAGAGTAGGGGTTTCTGGCACAACTTCACCTACTTCCAAGGTGCATGGAGAAGGGAAAAACATCTCAAAAGGTCAAAACTCCAGCAACACTTGTAGTATATAGAACAACTTTAAAGTTTAAAGTTTAAAGTTGTTCTATATACTACAAGTGTTGCTGGATTTTTGACCTTTTTACTCTCACAGTCACAAATGGACCACATTCATTTTTTTTTTACATCCATATTGTATACATTATCAGTATGTGCACACACAGAGATGATATTCATTCAGTTAAACAAATTCATGCCTCTGCACACATGTACTCACAGGATCAGCAGGCTACGTTTGCTCTCTTATTCATCTTGACACACACGCACACACACACACACACACATACACATGCACCCACACACACAACCTGGTCTGGCTACAGTTGCAATCCATCGAAAAACACGTCTCACACACAAAACACTTGAGCCATGACAGAGCGGGACGCAGACTGTCTCTCTCTCTCTCTCTCTCTCTCTCTCTCTCTCTCTTGTGCACACACACACACACACACACACACACACACTGTGCTAGCACTCATGCTGTCTGTCATGCTGTTTATCATTCTGTCCAAGTGGCTATAACACCCAGCCATCATGTCTGTCTGTTCCCCTCCCAATAAAAAAAAAAATTCTCAGTCTTTGTCACTTTCCATTAATGCGAGGCTGACATACAAGAATGCACACACTCACACACACTCACACACACACACACACACACACACACACACACACACACACACACACACACACACACACACACTCACCCTCATGCTCTCAGACATGTACATACATTTACACAAATTCACACATGCGTACACTCCAATCTTTGCGAAACGTACGTTTGCCTTTGCCCGCCATGAATAATTCAATCAGGGATCCCACCTCTGAGGCAATTATGTGCTAATCCATTCATCAACATGGCTGATTGCGTTAGTTAATTGGATGTAGCCACATACGACACAGAACAACTCGCAGCTCGTATTCCCCTCCCAGTCCCACACTCCAGCGGACATCATGTCTGACAGATAGGGTTGTTACGGCGATCAATCTTCGATAGCATGCGGCCACGCTTACTCACTACACACACACACACACACACACACACACTCACATACATTAACTGCGATTAGAAATGTTCTCGTTCTCAACTGATGCTCGCTCTTCTTTACTTGCACACACATCACAGACATTTCTCTAGTGACGCTCTCTTCCTCTATCTTGAGTATCTTGCAGAGGAAACACTGTTCGTATTTTGATGCATTAGGTACTAGTGTTTTGTTATTGTAGAACATGACAGTGAAGTTATAGCTGGCTCAGTCTCACTCTGTTTCTCTGCCGTTTGTTTTGGATTCTGTCCGTTCACAGGAGGCGACCTGTCCAGACGCTGAGTGTGTGTGTTGTGTGTGCTTGTGTGTGTAAGAGTCAGTGTGTGTATGCGCTAGAGAGAGAGAGAGAGAGCAGGATACAAGTGAGAAAGCCAAACCGAGCGAGAGCACCACGCTGAAAGCCGGCTGGACGGAGGATATTGGGATGGACAGATGGAGAGGCGGGATGGATGGATGGATGGACGGACGAGTGGAGAAATGAACAAGGAGTCCTGAGACCCTGTTGATGTACACATTGTTCTGTAGTCCTTAGTCATCATATGACTGGATGCTGCTGTTTATTATAGAGTTGCTGTTCTGAAACTCTCCTGTTCTTCACCCTGTACAGCTTTTTTCTATTGTATGTTTATAAAAAAAATAGGACCTATACAATCTAAATAAGACTTATTACATTGACATTGTATCTGTGTTTTAAAGAAACATTATATGTCCCAAAAATCAACTTTTCAAGAATTCAGGTTAACTGGTTAGATTTTTCTGTTACATTTCACAATTTTCAATGCAGTTCTAATGGGTTGGTCAATAAACACGTTGTACCCATAGAGGACATTGTCAGCCGTCTGTCTGGTTTTTTCACCTTTATTTTGAGCATGGATCCTCTTTTTTCAGCACTGCCCTGATTCTCATTTCAGGTGACACACATCAAACCTGGGAGCTGCCCAGTACAGCCACAGTCTTCTACTGGTGGTCAGCGAGCAGCTCCACTGCAGCAGCAGGTGGTTAAGTACCCTGCTCGGGAAAAATTGGCCAAATTGAAAACACAGTGTTTCTGCAGGAAAGTAATTTCTCTGATGACAGATTTGTAATAGTTGCAAATACATTTTGAAATGTTCATTACAAACAGCTGTAACATTTAATGGATGTGTCAAAGTGAAGCCTAAAGCCTTTTAACATCATTATTTTATTCAGTCATTTATTCATCTATTCTACAATGCATTAAGAATTCCCTCTTAATCTAAATATAACCAGTTCTCTCTCTCTTCTGTCTGTGTGTGTGTGTGTGTGTGTGTGTGTACGCAAGGCAGAATGTGTCAGGCTGGGATCTGTCAAAGGAGGAGCACTCCCATGACAGGGTAGTGTCTGCCTCCTCTCTCTTTCTTTCCATCTCCTTTCCTCCTCTCCTCGCTTTTGCACCTTCCTCTCGTCTCCCTCTCTCCTTTCCTCTCCTCCCCTCCTCACTCTCTTTTCCTCCTGTCCTCTCTCTCTCTTTTCCTGACTAAATAAGGGAGTTGAGAGGGAAGGCTGCCCGGCACGCCTCCTTTGACTCTCACCGCTGTAGTAAATACTGCTGAATGTAGTAATAGTAGGAGCTGATGCATTTTTAATTCGCTGCGAAACGTCAGATTTTGATCGATAGCTCGTTAGGCCTCGTCCAAGCGCAAGGCTGCGATTCACAGCACATTAAACCAATCATTAAACATTGATCGCCGATACTAAAATTGAAATGCAGTCATGGTGCTGTGAGGCGCATTTGGATTAAAAGCGCATGTTGTAGCCTATATGTTTTATCTGACAAATCCGTGAAAACATGACGGGTTTCTACTGGCCCTGGGCCGATTACAACCTTGAGACGTTTGGAAATTTTGTTATAACTGAATTAAAAATACAAGACTGCCTGGAAACAGCGGAGTGTTGGCAGTGATGATGTTGGACACGCAGGGAGCGCTCTTTGTCTACTGCTGCCTTCAAGCTGCCTTCATGCTGTCGGAAATTTCAGAATTCCGTCTTCAGTGTACATGAACGAGCTAATAAAGTGGTTAATATGACTGGAAGAGTGGAGATTTTCTATGATACACGAGTTGCTGAGATCAGGCATGTAAGCTACTTTTGTTACAGGGTCCGTTTTGTTATTATTGAAGGGGCACAACAAGTCGTATTTACTGCTTCCGAACTTAGAAGTCTGTGCTCCTTAAACATCTCAGTAACTCCGTTAGGGCTATAGTAAGTACTTTTCCCCATCCCAATTGTATTTTAATGAAGCACTATCTAAAAGGCATCACAAAACGCAGCCATTGTACAAAGAATACATCTTAGTATTGTTGCCTACTAATTAAAAATAAATAAAACTTTTTTTTAAGTAGAATGCTAGATCTCTTTATATAGCTAGCCTACATTCATTATGATACACAATATAGCCTATATACTAAGTAGGCCATATGTACTTATAAGGACACCTTTACCTCTTTTTTTTTTAAGATTTAAAAAACACTGTGATCTCATTTTTGAAAGCAACAAAGATTGTAAGGGACTCTGCTTCTCACTGTGTAAATTTGTTGAATTTAGACTAATGCTCATGATGTCATATTTGCTGATGATAATTAGCTTGAACTAGGCCAAATTGAATGGCCATTGGTTAATTCATGTAGGCTAGTTTATTTGGTAATTTGTAGCCTACTTTGGTATTTATTTTGGTTTTAATTCCTAGAAACTACATGCTCACACATTTGTATTCCTACCTACTACAATAAATTATTTGCAACATTGGACACTTGCCATTGTATTATTCCTACAACCTCACTGTTGCACGAAGAATACCTAACACGGTCCATTAAATGCCTTGAAACCCATATTCTCTACCACAAATAAAAGTAGACCTAAATAACACTTTCCTAGTCGTTCACTTGCGCACGACTCTGAACTGCAGTATTTCCGACAGCATTTGAAGGCAGCGTCCCTGGCCGTGACGGAAGGGGGGGAACCCCGCCGGTGTGACGTAGCTGAGCAGTATGTGTGGTGAATCCCCATCCAGCCCTGAAACACAACAAAGCAGCACACACAGTTCCTCTCCACATTAAGGTCATATCCACTCAGTCAGGCGCAGTCTGACTCGAAACTGACTTCTCCACCAGGGAATAAAGGAGGCTGCATCTCAGAGCAGCTAAAAGTTCCTTTATGGGGTATGAAATTTATTTATTTATTAACAGAGCAGAGCAGCACAAAGCGAGCAGACAACAGTGTGTGTGTGTGTGTGTGTGTGTGTGTGTGTGTGTGTCGGTTCAGATGAATCCCTCCCATACAGGAAGACAGGTAACATAAAGCTGCACACCTGTAGCGTAACACCAAACCGTTTGGCCGCAGTCATCCTGTTTAGCGCAGGTGTCTGATAAACCTGCGGTTTACACCGCGTGTTCCTCTTTTGTCTGTTACCAACTGCACGATAAGTGCTTCACCTGGAATAGTCCGCCTTTAGACAGCAATTTGCACCTTCTAGTCAGTGGTTCCCAAACTTTTTTTTTCTCACGTTAAAGACCCACAGGTTTAAGTCATACATCCCTCCTTTTGCCTGTTTTTATGTAGGAGGTGAAACTGAAACCTCTGCTCAGACTTGTCATTTTTATACACCCTCTCATTGGGATAATTTCTAGTGAGTTGATTAATAGTGAAACTGTACTATATTCCTCATTGTGCTGAGGGACCCACTGCTGGAACCAAGGACCCCTGCGAGTCCCCGGGCCCCACTTTGGGAACCGCTGGTGTAATTTAAACGTTTTTTTTTTTTTGCCGGAGGGGGGGGGGGGGGGGGTTATGTTGAACGGGTCGTGATGTCTCGTCCACTTTTTCCATCACCTCACCAAAAGTCGGAGCAGTTCCGCTGCCGTTGAGCAAAGGGTTAAAAGAGGCGCAGCCAGACGCCGGTGGAGCTGAAGTCATCCGGCAGAGCGCACAGAGAGGAGGAGGAGGAGAGACACCGACAACACCTCCAAAAACACCGACCTAGGACGGCTCCGGCTGCACATCTGCGCTCTCCTGTTTTCTTTAAATCGTTCTTCTGTCCTTTTCTCTCCAGACAAACACACGGACCTGCACGGGGAGGAGGAGAAGGAGGAATGAGAGACGGATAAAAACGCGCAGCTCAGCGCCCCAACTATGGCTCCAACGAGGCTCGTCGGCAAGCTCGCCCAGTCCGCTTCACCGGAGCGGGCTGTAGCGCAGGATGAGAGGTCTGCCGTGGTCCTCCGAGCCTGAGACCAGGAGGAAATCCCACCTGACAGCCCCCTCCCCCCCCTCCCCTCACACGGGGGACAGAAACAGACACCCTCGCTCCCCCCAGCCTGGAAACTGGAGACCGGAGACTGGAAACGGCTCGTGTCTGCTGTGCGTACAGTGCGCCTCCTTTCCAGAACACTCCTCTCCTCTCTTTCTCGCGGAGATCCACCGGTAAATCCTCCCTCTGTCCGAGCAACTTGGACAAACTTTGGCCCCGGGATTACTGCCACTTACCGTACCGACCTCCTAGTGTTTAGTGTCCATGAAGAGAGCGCAGTGAGCGTTGTGCGCTCGGCCGGGCGGACTGGACTGGAAACGCAGCGTTGGTGCGACATAAAGAAGTCCCAAAGAAGTCTTTAAAAGTCAAGGGGCCGCCACAGCAAAGATGCCGGTCCGGAGGGGCCACGTGGCTCCGCAGAACACCTTCCTGGACACCATCATCAGGAAATTTGACAGTCAAAGTAAGATCATTGATTTTGTTTCTCCTTTCTCTTCTGCATGATAATTTATGTGTCCAAATAGCCTATTTTCCTTTCACCAGGACCCGCCGTTAATACTTGATTCGTTGACTCAGTTTGAAAATGGCATCCTAATGTAGGCTTTTAATTCACATTTTGTTTCCATAATTAGCCTCACTAATAATGTTTGCTGATGCGTGGTTAATAGCTTTGAGTCACAAAGTAGTGCAATAACATTATATGCAGTAAGGTGATGTAGTGGTGAATAAGAAGGTGGGTGAACTATGACCTCCAGGTGGTGATAATAGGGAAAAAGGAATATAAACAGAAATAAATTATACTTTCAGGAAAACATTCATTTATGTTTTTCCCCATAAAAGACTCAATCCTCATGACTTACACCAGTTTGATATTACTTACTGTACTATACTATGATCACACCTTTGTAAAGATTTTTCAGCCTAAAGAGGTGAGTAAACTGACTTCAGGTGCATTTTCCCTCCACTATAGCCCTGATTATAGCAACATGAGCAGCCTGTTCACCATGGCATGCTGGGGGTTTGACGATTTGTAATGCTGAAGAGAACGCTTACTAAAACAATACAAAGTTATAGCAACTTGATATACCACTCCAGGAATAATACATCAATCATTGAAGAAGCCTGGATACGTGTGTCATATTTCAAGTGTAAAAAAGCATCAAATTGTCGGTTTATGACAATAGATAAATCCGTTGTTTTTTTTTCTCCATATCCTGTAAAGCTTCAATCTCACCCTGATGAAGTGTCTTCCCAGGCCGCTCCTGCCCTGAATGATGTTGACAGAAACAGCAATCTGCTACAAAATATGATACAGTTTGATGCTTTTGAGGAATGTAGTCTATTATCTAGTTTTATTCTGAAACTATTGGACACCAAAATAAACCTTTACCAATATATGTGCCTTTCAAACATAACACAAGTATCTAATTTGTTTTGACTATTTGCCTCGAAAAAATCGATATCTCACCAATTAGGCTTGAATAAGTTATAACCGACAAAAACAAATAATACATCTCAGCTACTAAATTTTTCATAAAGCCCAAGAGCGAGAAGTACGCGGCTTTCAATATTTCAAAATACATAGGCTTCATTTATCCTCACTTCCCTGCAGCGATGCTATCTTTGATGCAAATCACTCGTGTTTTTTTTCCATTCCTCAATGTGTGACTAGACTTTAAAAGCGGCGCAGTGGCCGCAACTGCACAGTCCATACGGAAATTCACCTCAGGGCTGATGAAGATGATGATGATGGTGGTGATGACGCTGGTGGGAAAAAAAATGGAGGATGCAAATGCTTTACATTTCATCAGTTCAGCTTTTGAAAGTCATGCCGATACATCAGATATTTTAAGTTATAGGCTTAATTACAGTTTTTAGTGAACCTTGATGTCAGTTATTCCCCTCAGGGCCTGATAAGATAAAGATGTAGATGTGAGCTGGAGTGAAATATGCATAGTCTTATCTAACCCAGGCCTGCTGATGGCCCCATGCAAAGTGGCACCAACAACACCACAGTAATGGGTTCGATTCATGTCGGAGTCACCCTCAACGGAAAAAAGACTTAAAACTCGTCCTCTCCAACTGCCTATGTGATGCTGGTCTCTCGTGACAAACATGCTGCTCGCCTCCCACAATTTGCCATATGCTCCCGGGTTGAGCGGTTCACAAGATTGCCTCGGAGCAGCAAGTGGCATCTTGCTGTGTTCGTAACACCAAGAGTCAGGGTGGCAGCATGGGTTCAGAGCTTCAAACAAGGTGTTATGTGGGTGGGTTTGGTGCAAAGACAACCCGTTTCCTGACATTAACTAACACGCGAAGGTGCTGAAAAGCGGCTCCGCGGGAATGCAGCCGAGTTGAATAATTGACATTGGAGTTGGGTAATTGACATTAATCCCTCAGTACATATTTTTCCGTCCTGACAAGCGTGGATAACTCTGCAAAGGTGAACGTATTCTGCTGCTCACTGAAACGCTTCGGACTCGTTCTGTTGCCTTCATATCTTACATGTCTCTTTAGAGCAACTACAAGGATTTGCATTCTTTCAAAACTTCTCTGTGTGGATAATTATTCCTGAGAGGAGCGCTGCTGTTGCACAGGCTGAAGTACAACCGAGGCACGGATAACTCCTCGCATCAGTGGCTTACAAAGTTTCAGTGACCCGCATTTTCAAAAGAATTCTCCCTGTGACCCGAAACCGATTGTTGCGGGCTTTTGGTCAGGCTAATCAAGCAAGCCGAGGGTGCTGATGAGATGTAGTGTCAAATGTACCAGAGGAGGTTCTGGGTAATGGACTGGTGGACATGGAAGAGGAGGCCTGTAATGAGTTATACAAGGCCTCAGTGGACAGGAGCCGAAGCTAAGCAGCTGTCTTGGACATCCTTACTAATCCCAAGGATGTGGATGTGAAGGACGCTGGAAATTTAAACAGGGAAAAGACGGAAAAGACCGATGTTTTTATGCTTCTAACCTATAAGCCCCCAGTATTCTCTTGATCCTATGTTAAATTGTAGCGAGATGGAGGGATTCAGCCATGTAATTACCAAGTAATTATTTCTTCAGAATAACTTGAGGACCTAATTCGATAATTTGAGGAACCATCTCAATCTTCCCGTGAGGCTGCTTCAGATCACTGAAACTTGACCCCACACACCTCTCATGTTATCCATAGAGTAAATTAGGCCTACAATGTCCGCAGTACGAGGCAAATCTATTCTTCTGCTCCTTTGATATTAGATTATGTGCGATGGGGACTGGCTGAATGATGATTGAACTTTAATCAGAACATCAATCAAGAGCGGGGCCTGCGCTGTTCGTTCTGTAATGGACTGAATGTGATGGAAGCCATTTCATGTGGAATGACTCCTGGTGTAAAACTTGAGACACATTGATAATAATATCACCTGACCCAGCTCTGGAGGTGGTCAGAGGTCCATTTGGCAACATTAAAAAAGAAAGTATAAATTGCATGGATCCAACCAGGAAGTACTTCCAAATCAAATGGGTGACAGGCAGCTGGGACAGTAATGTAATTGTCAGAAATGAATTGTCAGGATACTTGTAGAAGGGGAACAAGGGGAGACAAGGGGTTAACTGTCAAATCTTGGGACCTGAAGATTTACGAGAGAAAGTGACAATCGAGAAATACGATTTCACTGTGTAGACCAGAAACACATTTTAATGTCAGGTGTAAAAGTAATCCAGCTAAATCATTTCTACAAACGGTCCAACAAGATGTATGTTAATGCCAGATATAAAGTAGGCCTTGGTGTCATTTTGAAAAAAAAAACATTTTTTCTAATACGAACACAGCAAATGAGGCCCAGTTAATATTTCTTTGTAGATTGGAGAAACTTGCATAATATACAATATATTAAAAGTCCCTCTTTTTAAAGTCCTTCCATGCTAAACAGCGCAGCTGTTGATTGACTTTTGATATGTCTGCAGGGGGAAGAATCAATTGGGAGCGTGGTCCTTGCTTACCTGAGAAGATGATAATTCAATGGGAAGACCTTATAAGATCCAGTACAGATACCGACTTATGTAAACAACATCATCGTGATTGCTAGTGATTATTTAGCAAAGACCATCCATGCGGATCCATCATTTGTTTATGCATTCATTCATTCATTCATTACAGATTCAGAGCCAACATTGCCTGTGTGGGGAATTCATCTCAAACATCTACTTGAATCCCACATATGCTATGCTCTCATCTTTGTCATTTCTCTCTTCTGTTCCTTTCCTATTTGTTCTGAGTACTGCTATGTGGAAAAAAATACAACTGAAGTGCAGTGGATTTTGTCCTTTAAAAGATGAGACCAGTGGATGCAGTCTGCACAGCAGCCAGTTGTCAAACACATGTGGAAATTCCCCCCCATGTGGGTTGCTGTCCGGTTTCCAGCAATGGCATTTTCTGCACTGTGATCCTCTGGCTTTAAGCCCTCTCTGCTTACTGTACTGTGATCCTCTATGTCTGTAACCATCTCTGTTTACTGCACTGTGATCCTCCATGTCTGTAACCCCCTCTCTGTTTACTGTACTGTGATCCTCCATGTCTGTAACCCTCTCTGCTTACTGTACTATGATCCTCTATGTCTGTAACCTTCTCTCGCTCTGTACTATCTGATACTCATTCTTCTTCCCTCTAAAAAAACATAGATTAGAATACAGACAGAGAAGTTGTTCTCCAACAACAACAACAACAACAACAACAACCAGCCATTTGACCCCAAATGTAAGGCCACTGCAACCTGCTTCTCTGTTTACCAGCTACCTTTTGGGGTTGGTGTTGTTGCCTGTTTGGAGCTCCTTAGAGAAGACTTGGTCCAATTACAAGCCTCTGAGCCGCTGTCCTCTGGGGAGGACGTTACCATTCTACAGCCAAAGTACAAACACTTCATCACCGCGGCAACTGCCCCCACCTCAACCTCCCTCACGTACACAAACACACACACAAACACACACACACACACACACACACACACATGCACACACACATGCACACAGGCAGCAGGATCAAGTACACTATGCTTCCACAGGAGAGTAAAGAGAAAATAGTAAATTCATGAGTCAGTGAGTCGCTGCTCCTCTCTACTGTGCTGAATGGGGAGATAATGGCGGCCTGCTTCATAGATAAGGATTAACCTTCGCCCTAAACCAAAAGAGTTCAGGTCAGAGTATGGATGCGGGTGCTTAAATCGCTCTGGGTATTACACATTTTACTCTATCATGACCAGAGCTTTCTCTAAGACAGAGCTTAGGAATTTGGCTAACTTTTGCATCACGCTGATCTGTGCCACAGTACAACCCACTTCAGAATCAGCATGCTGTGCATTTTAATTAACAGCAACTGCAGACCTCCAACAAAAAACCTGTTTTAATCTGAGATGAGCTTAAAGGCGAGCATTAATCATATTAAGAATTCACATTTTGTTTGGACAGCCTAGTCACCATTTGTGAACATGAGTAACTCTGTGTCAAAACCAAGACACTTATCTAGCTGATGTGACACTTGCACAGCCTGGAGCTGCTCCATTGACAGTAAATGGGACACTGAATTTGGGAACTCAATGTAATTTTTTTAGATTTAAATGAGCTACATCTTATAGTATCGCTATCAAAATGCTGTCACATTTTCCGTCTTTTCCATTTAATGGTCAATACATAGACTGAAGTGTCACACAGCATAGGAATCGCCTTTACCAACACACACAATCTGATGTCACTATGCTTTTGTACTATAAACTAGGTTAGGTGCCTGTGTAGAAGCCTGGCTTGGATATGAGGGGAACACATTTCTTACTGCGTTGAATAAGTCTTCCTCGTAAAAGAGATCCTCGCAATCAATGGGAGTCACGGGACTAACATTGATGAACATTAAATAACAAAAAACATGTGAAATTCAGCGGTTTTGCTCCCCAGCTCATGTCAGTGAAACAGGTCTCTCTAGTCGCTTGCTTGCCAACAGCAGGTCCTCCACCTGAGCGTTTAAGAGCTCGACGCTTCTGTGCTTTACTCGCACTTTGATGTGCCATGGCTCAGAGTTGCGTAAGGCAGCGAGAGCCTTGATGTTCCCGGGCGCAGGGAAGAAGAGATGCCTTCTCTGGAAAAAAAAAAGGCATGGAACTGCTGCAGTGTGGATGCAAATGTGACTCGTGCACACACACACACGCACACACACACGACAGGCATGCATGGATTAGGCTGGTAGGTGTATCCCACAAGACACTTGAGCGATATGTAACTGCTTAGTCGTGCAGGTTGGATTTGTCTGATTTTACTCATGCTGTGCCAGTGGTATTGTTTTCACGCATCTCGCCAAAATACAGTACAGCCATCGTCGGAGTCCCAGTTTTCTTACATGCTTGCTGCATGGTTGCTCCACCCCAAAGAGGAACTATTTAGAAAATCCTGCAGTATCGACTAGTGTCATGCAGGATTCTCAAAAACCTCAAAACTAGCCATCAAATGTTTTCTGCGTATAGGAGATACGTCGATTGTAGTCAAAAAAATAGAAAGGAACAGGGATGTAATGCAGGGTAATGTAGGATGAGGGGGTTTCCGCAGTGTCTATACAGCACTAATACAGAATGTATGCAGGATGGAGGGTCTTCTACAGCAGTTCGCATCGTTCCTCTGCTCCATCTGTTTCACTCAGCGGGTGTAAACACAGCAACACTGCTACACTGGCGCTGGAGTCAGGAGTGAGTCAGTGCCTCGAGATTGCACTTTATTGGTGTGAAATCGCTCGTCTCTCGCTCACATGCTCTCTCTCTCTCTCTCTCTCTCTTTATGTGTGTCTCTTATCCTGTTTTCCTCCTTTTCTCTCTCTCTCGCATACACATACTCCCACACATGTACACGAGCGTGCGCGTAAGAACGCGTGCACGGGCGTGAGCGCGCACACACACACACACTTGTAAACACTTGGAGCTTGTAAACACACTTCTCTCTCGCCGCCCTCCCCTCCTCGCTCCTTCGCTCTCTCTGCTCTTTGTCTGATTTGACAACCTGTTCTCGCTCTCTCTCTCCCTTTCTCTTTCTCTCTCTCTCTCTCTATCTGGTGCCCAGCAGATGCCCGCTGTGCTGCCATGCCTAACTGCCTTCTCATCTCAGATGGGCATGCATCCAGCTGGGCAACATGGCACCTGCTGGGGGGTGGAGAGAGGGAAGAGGTTGTATGTGTGTGTGTGTATGTGTGTGTGTGTGTGTGCGTTTGGTGTGTTAGTTCAGGCTTTCCACTTCCAAGCCAAACACACTGCCTATGCTTATCTTGCCTACTGTTTTCAGAAACCTGTCTGTCTCATCGCTAAGGGACACAGTGCTGCTCAACCTACCATATTACTGAGCTGAGCCTCGATAGGATTTTTGTTTTGTGAACAGTGCAATTTGCACAGTGAACAGTGCAATCTTTGTGTGTTCCTCTGAGACATATACATGTACACATTTCACCAGAGTTTACTGTATTGTCACAGAAAGTCGACTGGGCACGCAACAGTCTGCTTTACATTCATACAGCAACTCACATTCATAACTGGGAGCTTCCCAGTACAACCACAGTCTTCTACTGGTGGCCACTGACCAGCTTCACTTGAGCAGCTGGGTGTTAACTGCCTTGCTCAAATACACCTTGACAGTAGTTGTTGAGGGAGGGGAGAGTGTGTCTCATTCACTTTGCCCACCTACATTTTCCCAGCCGGTGCAGGGATCCGCACGTAAACTCTGGCAGCGATGTACTGTTGACCGCTTTATTTGGCCATCACGAATAAAGAGAGAGAACATCCAGTCCGTGACCTACGGTGCGTTATTCTGTAGGAGCCTGAGAATTGCTGATTATTCCAGCAATGAATACGACACAGTCAGAGCGCAGAGGCAGCCAGCAGGTTCAGTTTCTCACTCAAGGACACTTTGGCAGGGATGAGCACTTTATTGTGAGGAATACAATTTGTAAGGACACTTGTAACCTTGTGGTTGCAGGACGATGTCTGTAACCACCAGGCCACCCAGGTGTCCAGTAGAGCACAGCACTTTCCTTTTGAAGGGTTAGTGCACATTAGGAATCATGTACATATAAGGCCATGTATTTGGATTTGCAGGTTTGGACAACAGCTGAATGATCCTCTATCACATGAGTGTGATATGAACTCAGTGACCTACATTTCATCAGCTTTAATGCAAGAAAATCCAAATCAACAATGTGGAAAAACTATTATTCTAATCAAGTAACATTTCATTTATATGTAAACTAGCTTTTAGAAACGTGTTATACATTCAGTGAAGCAAATTATTCCGATTTCCACTGTACTAACAATTTGGCAGTAATGAATGTTCTTGAGTGTACATTGAAATTTGGTGCTAGAGGCAGAGGTGGTCAAGATTTCCTCCTAGGGTTTATATTGTCCATGTCTGGAGTCAAGATTTCTTTGTGGGAGGAATTCATTCCAGCTCTAAAATACTCAACCTGCTACTGGTAAATCTAGATGGTCAGATCCCACTTCACAGTTTAAATAGCTATGAAAATAATAGCACACAGACAACATGTGGTTTGGCTATTTGCATATTTTTTCAAATCACTAGGCATGATTAAACTAAAAGTTAGTGGTTCATTGATGAGTCTGAATTGAGGGTGCAACACACAACTCCATGCCTAGTTCATCAGATCAGACCAGATCAGATCATATTTATTGCGCTGGCCCCACATCAGGAAAGCTAAAACCGAAGACGCCAAGAAAACACCAAGACCCTTTTATAAACGTGATACAAAAGGCTTTTGAAAAACTGTGTATTTAAAGTCAGAGCTGAGTGTTTGAGGCTACACAGTGATTGAGGGAAAGATGAGCTGCAAAGATGTTTCCTCAGATCATGACACACACTCTGAAGAAGCATCTCAGGCAGAGCTATCTCCCTCCGCGTCTCTGCTTTTAATTGGGGCTGCCTTGAAAACGCGTGCCCCAAAGACTTAAGCATCAAACACATCTCTGCCGTTTTTTTTTTTCCCTGGCATGATGAAAAGATGAGACAAGCTTGTATGGATCAACAGCGCCTTGTCAGGTGAAGTTCAGGGACTCAAAGGCAATCAAGCTGTTTATTCCTTAGCTTGATGCGCGATCGGGACGATGAACATGATACAGAAAGAAGATTTTAAATAACAGAAACTATAATTTATGCACAACTTTGTGGGTAATTTGTCTCTAGCTGTGTTGTGTCTACTGGCAGTTAGCCTGCAAAGTAAACACACATGATGCGATGATAGTTTTCCAGAGACATAAAAGGCCTTAAAAGTGGGCACACCATTTGCAAAAAAACGTAAATCAAGTTCTCCTTGTGCTTCTTAAAATACTGAAAATGTATTTATGCTCACTTTCTGTGGAAAGATCCTCCCAGCCAATCCATGGATCCAAACCTGTGATATTTCAGTCACATGTCTATGTATGTCATAAGCCTGTTAGCTATGATGTAGAGCATACAAAAAAGCCTGAGCATGCTCTAAATCCCTCTGTTGTAGTATGGATGGATAAATGTCTTAGGTAGTCTTCAACCTTTAAGATAACTTCCCCATAGAGTTCAATTGGAATATTATTGAGGAGGGCTTCCCTGTATATAATCCTAATCTGTCAAAACTCACTTGGCACCTTGAAATATGGACACTGTGTCCAACAAGTGCTGTAGATTTTGAGCTACTCTGCCGATGCGGCTGAGCAGACCCTTAAATTGTAGGGGAGTGTCTGCTGTTTCACCTCACAGCCACCGTATCCCTTGGAATCCAAAGGTGTCGGACTATAAAGGCAAAGCATCGCCAACTGGGACCGCCCAAGCACTTTGGTAGCTCACCGCATTTCCCCGTCCTTCTCCTCTCAGCCCTCTGCCTGGTCCTCTATTTGTCACTGTTTTATCTCCTGGCAGCTGCCCTTCCACTCTCGTCCTCCCATTCATCAATTCTACCTCCTCTCGGCACTTCTAAAACTTCATCAAACCTCTTCCGCTCTCTCTCTCTCTCTCTCTCTCTCTCTCTCTCTCTCTCTCTCTCTCTCTCATTCATTGTGACTCCTCTGCCACCCTGAAGAGCGCTGGCGTAGAAAAGGCCAGCTAACCGACTTAAAGACCCCGGAGTCCCCCGCGTCCCGGGGATTAGACCTCATTTGCATAAATCTGCATAACCTCGTTAAGGCAGAGGGAGACGCTGTACACACTGTAGCCCGAGACACTTCAGAGCGAAACAGCCCATTAAGGATTGCGGTGATTATGGGATTATCACTCTTAACGACTGTTGGGGGACTGCACCAGTGTGTACACTCTGAAAAGTGCCAGAGCCGATGATTGAATCCCAAGCTGCGTGGAAGGAGGGGATCCGGGCTCGGGCTTTGAGTCCGCTGCCCTGTGGACTGCAGTGTGTGGGCTTTGTTCCTGACTGTGTGTTGTTGGGGTTTTTTCTAAGACGATGATGGCAAGTCATCTACAGGTAGCCACTACTACTATGGAGCGTTTCTGCCAGTCTGCAATGCCTTTTAGGATAAAAAAGTTGTCAAATCTTAACAGGACAGGACTTTTAAAGGTGCTATGAGTAGCAATTTCACATCAATAATTCATTACAGTAGCATAATTACCATAAACAAACAAGACACAGAGAACATCAGCAGCCTCTACACGGCATTTTATATTGTGTGCCACTGGGTTGCATTTGGCGGGAAATCTGCTGGATTGCTTTACCGCACAAAACGGAAACCATTTTTACTTTGCAAGTAATACTCAACTATTGTATTGTATTAGTTCAACTTCACATTAGACAAGCAGCAACACCCTCTTTGCAACAGGGTTTATGGGAAATGTGGTCTTAATTTTGAGACTTACAAAAGGCTACACGTAGCACCTTGAACTAGACAAAAGCAAGCATCACAACAGGCTAGCAAAAACAGTGCAACAGTGTCTAAACATAAATTGTTGAGAGTCTCTAGTGGGGTAAGACTCTACTGTTTGTGGAGGCTTGGTCGTATTAATACTGCCAAAGCCCTGCCTCTCCTTATGTATCTATCAGAATAAGTGCTACATATCTCCCAGGATAAGTGGTTGACATGAAGACAATCTATCAGATGATATTTTCATCAATACGTGTTCAATAACTGTCTCCTTAGTCAATAAGATGCACACACAACCAGTACCATGGTAGTGGTCTCACTTACAGTACAGTACTACAATGCTGTATTAAAAACAAAACATCAAAAAAAAAAAAAAAAAACTTGTTCAGTTGTTTTTATGAAAAGGCATTATTTATACACTGTGTTTGGAAACTGCTCCAAAATGCAACTTTAAGTGGAGTGAATAAATGCTTGGGCTGTCAAAACATGACAGGACCCCCCGTCCTCCTGTCAGCTGTCTCACACTGATGACATCAGCACTTTTCCAGCAGTGTACAGTTCTGTCTAGCCAACAGACTGTCCGGCCGGCATCTCTAATGGGGAGAAAATGTGAGAAAAGTTGGGAATGACACATTGTGCTGTGGCAGCACTGTCTTTTTGGGGAAATATTTGAGTATTTTTGCAAAGCCAAGCAAACCGGGCCAAGGTTGGATTTAATTATTTTTTCGGGCTCAGTAGAGTTTGACTGACTGGATAATCACAAGGATCCTGACTCAGAGAGAGGGGTGTGTCCCACCTCTGTGGCAGCTGGAGGGTGGCTTGTTTTACAGCTGTGGTGCCCACAGTCACTTCTACATGGCCTTTAAGCAAGGTACTCTGAAGAAATCTATGTGAATATGTAGGTGGATAATATGTGAGGACAGATTATAGGGAGCATGTGTAAATTGGCCAATAAAATTATCTTTATCTCTTCTGGCAAAATGGAACTACCTTGCGCCCCAAAATTACAAACCCCACCCTCCATTGATTCCCTAAGCCATCACTAATTCAAAGGAGTCTATAACTGACCCATATCATTAGCATATGCCTTTAGTTCAAGAGAACTCAAGAGAAACTGAACTGGGAAAAGCGGCTGTAGTATGTCAGACAGAACCCACGATGGTTTTCTTGTGATTTGGGTGAATTTTCTATTTTGAAACTACAGCTGTAACCTAAAGCTCATTTGGACGACCCAAACATGTAATGAATCCACATAGTGTCCAATTCATTGTCAATGCAGCAACTTTAGGCTGTGGCTTCATATGATGCTATGGATTTGTGTTGGCTTTGAGAGTATGGAGTGTTGTTAGTGTTCGAGGACACTGATGGGCTGGCTGGCATAAGAGTAACATATGACGAGTCTTCACGTTGACTCTTACTTCACTGTGAGTTTCTGCTCTCTGTGTTTGAGATTTTAGTCTGTGTCAAATCTTCAGTTTCCATGGCAATTGCTCAGTTAGAATTGGGTAGAGACACAAAAAAACCTCTTCTCTCTTTAGCCCGTGCCACTGAATTAGCTTCATCCACACCAATAAACTAACTAATGACATTCTGCTTAGATTTCTCTCTCTCTCTATCTTTCTCTCTGTTTTTCTGTTTCTCTTGCACTGTGTTTCTCTCCTTTTCTCTGTTTCTCTGTCTTCCACTGTTTTATCTTTGGTTCCTGTTTATCTCTCTTTTTCTCCATCTCTGTTTCTCTCTCTCCCCCCTTCCCTCTCTCCTTAATCTGTCTCTCTCTCAGTCTCTCTGTTCGGTGTGTGTGTGCATCTCTCTCTCTCTCTCTCTCTCTCTCTCTCTGGAAGCTAGCAGGCACCAGGCTGGTGTGTTGACTTGTGCTTCTAACACATGGGCTTCCCTCCTTCTCCGCCTACGCAGCGTACTCAGGGAGATTCCCAGCCTACACACACACACACACACACACACACACACTCTCATACAAACACACACATACACACACACAAACTGGCAGACTGCAGAGCCCCCAAGGTCTGGTCTTAGTGAATTATTCAGTCTGCGTTGGTGGGTTTGTGTGAATGTGTGTGTGTGTGTCTAAAACTGTGTGTGTGTGTGTGTGTGTGTGTGTGTGCATTTGCATGTCTGTGTGGGCGTGTGCATGTCTCCATAAATCTGTGTGTGTGTGTGTGTGTGTGTGTGAGTCAATAAGAATATGAAATGGTGTTTTCCTCCCTAGCGATCGGCCAATGGTGGCTTGTCTTTAATCAGCCTCTCCGTCAGCTCCCTGCTCTCCGGCTTCAGAGGCTCATTAGAGGGAAAACGAGGGGAAAGCGAGGAGAGGACAGTGATGTCACCACAGCCACAATTGGGAGGGGGTGTAAAGCTACATATACCCACAACCAGATAGTGTAAGATTCTTGCCACATTGTGAGAATCTTACACTATCTGGTTAGTGCACAGAAATCTCTTCTTCTGTGGTGCTGTGGTTTACCTCCTGCACCTCATTCAACTTTGTTGTGTGTGTGTGGTGCATTCTCCACATCTGACGAAGAGGATACCACACATGGTTCATACTCCCATGCTTCTTCCTGTGACAATCCCAGTGCAGTTTGAGGCAGTGAATGAGGATGGAATCCCTTTTATTAGAACAAGTTATGAAATACATTTGTCTTAAAGGGGCAATAAGTAAGATTTTTTACTGCCCCGTAGGAGAAAATGACCATGATACATCTGCGGAGGTTTGATAGTGTTGTTGATCAATACCAGTGACTCAACGATTATTTGTGCTGAGATCACTGGCTTTCTAAACTCACTTTCCAGCCTGTAATCTCTCCCAATTTGCCCTCCTGCTGGCGTTTTCAGCTGCTCGATGATGAAGGACGGTGCTACGGGTGAGCGCCCTGCAGCACAACACATTTCATTCTCACGCCGAAAAAAGCAAATGACAAAGCAGCTTACTCGTCTCTATTTTGGAAATGTGACTTTATTGTTTATGTAAATTACAGGCCAACGTAGCTCAAGGGGACAGGCGGGGTGGGAGGGGTGGGAGGGGTGGGGGCTGTGCCAGCGATCTGTCAGTTGCTGAATCTCATTTCAGGAGTGTGTAAACTCCAAGCCCTCACTCTACTCTGAGAGGCAGCCTCTGTGTGATGTATAGTGAACGTCATGTGGAGGGACAAAAGCGAAGAAGGAGTGAAGCGGTATAAAAATGGGAATGGCACAGCGTCGTACCCTCGCCACTTCATCTTCCGTTGCTATGGAGAACACGATAGAAGAATCTTTGCTATCCATCAATCCAGGCATGTGTTTGTGTATGTCAACAATTTGAATAAATCTACTTTTGGAGCAAGGATTAAAGTCACTAGAGATAGTTTTGCCTCCACCCATATTAGCCAGCATCAGTTAAGAAAATATTCAACATTTTAGATGGTCTTACACATTTAGTTCACATAGAATTATGGGAAATCCACCTGAGCAGACTCCATCAGAGGGAGGATAGTCAAGACGGGGGGGGATATTGATAGGACAATGAAATGGTCCAACACTCCAAAAGGGCGTGTTAAGAGTACGGAGTGAGGAGGGAATGTAAAACACTCGCAAATGAGATTCAGCCAGTGTTGCTGCAATTCCTACAGGTTGCTGATAAAGGTCGATAGAAGTCATAGATTACTTTAATACCCCTTTAACTATCGACATTTACGTAAAAAGGGGGAGAGACTGGCACTTTGTGGTCCCATGTAGCTCATTGGATAAAGCATAGTACTAACACTGCCACGGTTATATGTGTATTTCCCCCTGGGCCATATACCATGTACGTAGGAACCCACAGAATTGTAAAGCGCTTTAGAGAGAAGTGTGCACCAAAACAGAATTTTATGCTTGCTGTGTGTAAATAAAATAACTGCCCACCGTTCTCCTTGTTAAATTCGAAACACATTGGCCACTGGTGCCAAACACCGCCCTCTCCTGCGTTTTCCTTTCCCAATACCTGCGGTGTGATAATACGGCACCGCTGCCCCCCTCCCCGCTAGAATAATGCCGGTCTTCCCTCCAAGTCCTGCTGAGGCCTGAAAACGGAGCGGCACAAAGCCCGGCCGAGCTGTTTTTCTCGCTCATCTCTTCTTTCGCTCTCTCCTGCTGCTTTTCTGTCGCGCTTTCTCTTTCTTTTTACATCCCTACCTGTCTCTTTCTTCTCTCTCTGCATACCTCCGACACTGTCTAATCATCGCTCACTCTTTCTCTCTTCACATCCCTACCTGTCTCTTTCCACACCTCTCTCTATGCCTCTGACTGTGCGTAATCATCCCTCCCTCCCTCGCTCTCTCTCTCTCTCTCTCTCTCTCTCTCTCTCTCGGATGTCAATTTTTCATTTTCTTTCATTTGTCAGGACTTCAGTTTTTTGGACTTTCGACGCCTGTTCCTTTCGAAAGTGATAACGCTGTTTTTCAGCTTCCTTTCCCAATTTTTTTTTGCGTTCCTAATCATGTCCCTGCTCTCTCTCACACCTCGAAAAATCGAACATGAGAAAAACTCTCATCTTGTATCATTTTCTGCTTCTCGACTTTGACTTTGCAGTGCGACTTGGCTTTGTTTTGGTTCGGTTAATGATGATTTTCTAATTCAAATCTGAGGAATAAACACTTGCCTTTGTCAGCAGGTTCCTTTTTAGCCTTTCTGTGTGTCTCTCCTTATGTGTGTGGGTCGGTCTGTGTGAAGAGTCACTAAATTGATCCATACCTGCCTCATCTTCAAAGCTATCACACACTCAGTAGTTCCTCTATATTGGACTTAAACAGCTTGCAAAAAAAAAAAGCTACCAGGTATTTTTGGCCATTATCCAGCCAATAACTGAAAACCGCTTAGGCATTAACAGGGGAAGGATGGAAAATGAAATGCACAACACACACACACACACACACACGCACACACACACACACATGCATCCCTGCCTTTTGTATTACCTAGTGCTCATTGCAGCCAGACTAACCCATCAAGCTTTATGAGCCTCTGAGGGCCGCTGCTGCCACTAATTCATGGATGCAGGCTATCAAGCCGTCCCTGCATCCACACAACGGATCGCCGCGATTTCCATGCATATCTGAGCAGGCCTTCCACCGGTTTATGTCTCCCGACGGAACGACCTGTTGATGCCAGGACGCGCAGCTCTGATAGATGTTATGTGTGTTTTATGAAGGAAGACGGGGGGGGGGGGGGGGGGGGGGGGGGAGCTGTGATACTTGTGTGCTTAACTCAGGGAGAAACGGATGAAGATGGTTTCATTCTGGAGCTTTGCTTTGATGGATGTTCACTTTATGGTGGAGGAATGGGCGAAGTCGGTTTTGATTTTGGCGGCGCAACTTTGATGGATGGGTGTCTTTGAGGAGGGAGAGATAGTTGCTTTGTTTGGAAAAAATGGGGAAAAGGCTTTGACTTTGTGGGCGTTGTGAAGCCCGTTGGGACTGTAACTGTGATCAAGGGCTATACAAATAAACCTGACTTGATTGATGCTTCACAGGAGAGAAATTAAAGTCTGCATCCGTTTGGAAGCTGCAGAGAAACGAGGGAAGTCAGATTTTTGGAGGCACAGATTTAATAGATGGGCTTTATGCGGGAGTAATGGGTAGTCAGATTTAGAGGCTCTTCTTTGATATGTGTTTAATATGGAAGAAATAGGAGAAGTCTCTGAGAAATGGGAAAGCGAATTCGAGGGCATAGATAGATGGGAGCGTGGCAGGCAAGAAATAGGTGAAGGCCTGTTCCATTTCGGAGGCACGGCTCTGATAAATGTGCATTGAGTGGGAGAAATAGGTAGACAGATTTAAAAGGCACTTCTTTGATAGATGTGGTTTTGTTTTTTTAGATAAAACAAAATGATGAATTCAATTTGTAGGAATGGCTTTAATGTACATTTTGTGGGAGAGAAGGAATTGCCGTCTGATGTATATGTGCTCTGCTCTTACATATTTATGTTCTGTATTGAGTATGTATGTATGAGCATGCATATTTGTTCATGATGTATGCATACAGATACAGTGTTAAGTAGGCCAGCCTGTAAGGACTTAACTCTCAGCCTGGCCTGGCCTGGCCTGGCTTGGCTGTTTGAGTGTATTTTGTCTGGTGTACTTGACTACTTTGTTTGATTAGAAGCCTTTTTTTTTTTTTATCAACTAGTAAGGACATGCTGTGTCTCTGTGTTTATAATGCAGGGTCATGCTGTGTTTTGGCTTTCTCTCTCTCCTTTCCTTTTTCTCTTCTTCTCCCTTGTTTGTGCTTTATGCCGTATACCATCTGTTCTTTTAGAGAATTCTGACACATCTGCCTGCTACTGAGACGTTTAACAGTAAAAGTAGCAACGACACACACACACACACACACACACACACACACACACACACGCACACACACAAATGTGCAGTCAATCAATACAGTAATAACCCAGCGACTCAAGTTATGGCTCAACAGTTGATACAGGAACAAATCTTTCCAACATCCATAAATCATTTAGCTGCAGCCTCCAAACTCATTCCAACATAATAATAACCGCATCGGATGAACAATTCCACCCGAACAGCGCGGCGCTGAAAGAGGTTCTCCTTGAAAACGTTGAGCCAGATGCCGGAGTCTTGAATACCATTGGCCGGCGGGTGATTTGGAAGTGAAACGAAGTGTGCTGAAACGTCCAGGTGTGCCAGACTGGGTGATCTGTATCTGGGTGGGATATATCTTCCCGATGGTTGTAAAATGTGTTATAAATCATCGGTTTATGGAGGAAATTGCTATACATCACCTCTCTGAACTGTTTCTCAAAGACAATTTGCGGGGAGTTATGTCTCTCCCGTTGAAGGATAATTCCTGTTCAGGGTCGGTTTCGTGATCAAGTCTGATGAAGAGCACTTAGCCGGTAATATCACTTTTTATCGGCGGTTCATTTAATAAGCGCTGAAGGGAGCCTATTGACTTTGTTGTCACTTTTCATACTTTTAGCTGTTTGCTGTTCCGTCTAGCACAAATTGGATTTAATCAACTTGAATTAACTATAATACTTTTTGTGCCCCTCAAACTCTCCATCTGTAGTAATAGCAATGGAAATTTATCGGCATGCAGACTTCCAGAGCCAAAACATGAATTCTAACATCACCCGGTCCTTGGACTATTCACATGCCAAAACCAATCTGAATATTAAAAACAAATTAAAAAGCAGGAATCCTTTAACTTCCTCCAACAGAGCCGGCCCTGTGTTTCATTGTGATCAAGGTCTGAGGTCTGACATGTTGAGCAAGAAGCAATTACAGGAGCAATATCTCTCCGAGTTCACAAAGGCGACGAGGCGTTCTTCCCTCCTCGCAGGCCGAAGTCCTTGAGGAAGATTTATCACCGGCGGCCTTTGTGAGGATCTCCTAACATGGAATGGAAATTACCAAAAGTGTCGGGGTGTTTTTTAGACCCAGGGTGCATTGAAGCCGCCTGCCTGCTGTGTTCGCCGCAGCAATCAACTTGTCATCGTATTAAAGTTATTTATGTCGCCTAAAAAACTATCTACATAACCCTCCGTCTGTAATCCATGATTCTCACACAACCTCTCTGATGAATACCTCCCACGTTCTCACCTCGGAAATCTTCCTCTGAAAAGTAGTTTTCTTTCTCTTGAAGAGTTCTGTGCTCATTTGAGGGTAATGGGCTTTTCCCTTGCCTATAATGCGGCCTTGTTAGTGGCCTTCAAATGTGTTCGGAGACTCTCTGAGTGACCGTTACCCACCCTGAAAGCTTTATCAGAGTGAATCACCAAACAGAGCACTGCCTTCAATGGAAACACTCAATCTCACCTCATTACATCCTGTGTCACAGCCCAGCCTGTAAGGCATGACTAAAGGGAGACCATGATCAAAGAATTTAATTCAAATTTAAAGAAATGGAATAAAGAATTGGAATGTAAAACTAAACTGTAACCCAAAAGTACTACAACTCAAACAACAAGTACAGTCTGTCCACCAAGATGGCTTCGAAATCATTCAAGACAGAGTCATGAAACAAAAAGCAGAAAGTTCCGTCAGGCTGTGGAGCAAAAGTAGCACTTGGGTGTTTGGGGACATGTGGGATATTCCTCAGCTTTTGCCCTCCTTATTCAGAAGTGAAGAAAATCAGCCTTATTTTCTAATGTAGAGCTAAAGTAAATCCATCATCTGCCACTTGCATATTTTTAAATAGTGCATATTTTTAAATATGCAAGTGCCATAGACAGACACCCCTTCGAGACATGGATAGCATTCTGTTTTGCACATTAAATTCTGAAAATTCATTTCATTATGCGTGAAAGACTGAGGCAACAGGAAAAAAATCTGTTTTGTTTGTATATTAAAGATGTCTTCTGCTGAGATAAGTGTCTCAATTTTTAGTTTAAAGTGTCATTGCGCATGAAAGATCATGCACATGCTGAAATTATAAGTGGTTTAGAGTGGCTTTCACAGTGGAAGGATTTACTTTGTCAGCATGCAGAGGACCACATAAATATTCAACTCAAAAATACAAAAAAGCATATAAAATGCAGAATAAGCTTTACCCGCATCATCAGCAATAGCAAGGCTTTGTTAAGCACTGTCAAAATAACAGAGCATATGAATATATACACTTATGCAGGCTGCTGTGTGTGTATAGATGAACACTCCCTAATTTACGCATGCAAAGACACAAACAGTTATTATCGCTTTGAAGAGAACCCTACATCTGCTCCCTGTTTTAAAGAAATCTCAGAAACCCAGTCTGTCATTGGACACCGACTCTCCTCTAGTTAATGGAAAACATTTCAAGATCATTAGTTACAAGCTTTCTAATTAAGCAGCATGGTTGCCACTCACAGCCAAGAATGAAGTGTTCTGATAAAGCCTCAGAGGGAAATGGACTGCTGGTTGTTCACTGCGGTCTTCTTCAGTCCATTTGTGTCCGTGGTGCAGGCTAATTGGTGAGCAATCTGGCCAAATTCTTCTAGTGCCTTCCATCTCCAAGACGGAGCATTTCTCCTACACATCACAGTGCACAGATGGGTGTTTATGAGTGTGGTGCTCCTTACAGAGGGGCCCGGGACTGAGTGGAAGTAACTGGGAATATCGGGGCTCTTCAGAAGCTTAAAGCTCTTTAGTGGAGGCCATCCATCAGCCCGACAAACTGTCACACTGCTGCTGCAGCACACACACACACACGCACAAACACACACACACTCACATTTGCACGTACACATTTATGTTGTCTGTATGTGTTCCCATAAGATACACCTGAGATTCACGTATTCACAAACACACATACATGCCATACATGAACAGGAGTCTGATTTATTCACAATATACTGGAAGTAAAGTGGAAGTGTGCTGGGTAAGGGGGTTTATATGCGTGCGTGTGTGTGTGTGTGTGAGTGTGTGTTTTCAGGCACGACACCGGCTCTCTGAGTGCATTAAGATCATCCTCTGACATTGAGCAGAGGCCATGGAGCTAAATGGCTCCTTCTACAGTAAGTGGTTTAGAGAGAGAGACATCAGAGCGTAAAGGTCCTCAGGCCTTGTGGGAGAAGTAGCTACCGCTACTTTTGCACTTTTGACCACAATTACACACACACACACACACACACACACACACACACACGCATTGTTTGTATTGATAGACAGTAAGCTGCATAAGACAGGTTGATTATGCGGTTACGGCCATAATACACCACCAACAGCAGAGTAAGTACAATAAATGTACAGGAAATTGTTGTGGTGACATTATTGACACATTATACATGTTTCGAGTTTCCATGTCGTACACAGATGGACAAGGGATTGGGATCAACCGTCAATGTGATTAGGAACACAAGTCTCATGCAAAATGTTGTTGGTCACAGATGGCAAAATTGCTAAGGATAATGTTGCACTTGTTAGTTAAGGTTCTGTCTGGTTAACAGTTATCATTTGAGGGGTATTAAGTGTAAACATTTCCCTCCTAATAATAAAGTCTAATCTAACTTAAAGGATCATTTATTTTTTCAGCTCATATTTAAATATTTATTTTGACCAAAAGTCTTCAAAAGACAACAATTTTGCAGTTTTGCTAACAATGTCAACCAACAGTAATTTCTCATGATAATTTTCTTCTGTAAATCTCATTATATTTTGCACTTCATCTATTCATCACACACAATAACTGAGAGGCCACTGATCAGATTTGACGACACTTGGGGGAATGGTGCGTCTCAGCACAGTGTTCCAGGATCATAAAAAATGACAGTGATTGGCTCAAAAGCGAAGCTAAAATTCTAGGTCATAACCAGGTGTCATATTTGTTACTGATTGTTCCAGAGGGGCCTGCAACATTTGTGGGGGGATGATATTTTTACTGCTGCCTCGTTCTGTTACTGAATGTTCCGCTGCTGCATCAGTCAGGTCTCCTCTGGAAAACCATCTCAACAGGCATATCAAATAAAACTCCTTTCTCTCCCCCTTCTACAGGTCGCAAGTTCGTCATCGCCAATGCGCGGGTGGAGAATTGCGCCATCATCTTCTGCAATGACGGCTTCTGCCTCATGTGCGGCTACTCGCGCGCCGAGATCATGCAGAAGCCGTGCACGTGTAACTTCCTGTACGGACCCCACACCAAGCGGCTGGCCATCGCCCAGATGGCGCAGGCCCTGCTGGGGTCGGAGGAGAGGAAAGTGGAGATCAACCTTTACCGCAAAGACGGTAGGACTGCTAGTGTGTTGGAGCAGCTGAAGTGTGTGTTTGTGTTGGTTCAGGAGAGAGTGTGTGCGCCTGTTGGTGTCGAGCTGGCTTGGATAGCAGGGGAATGTGGAGATGAAGGTCTACTGTAAGGATGGCAGAGCAGCATGTGTGTCGGTGTGTGTTTGGGAAGGTGTGTGTGTGTTTGTGTTATTTTTGAAGAGGGTGTGTGAGAGCGAGAGGTGGCGGTGATGTGGTCAGAGGAAAGGAAAGTGGAGATGGACTTGTATCACATGGATGGCTAGAAAAGAGGTCAGTGTGTGTGTGTGTCTGTGTGTGTGTGTGTGTGTGCATTGACCTGTTTGGGATTGGAGAAGGAAGCGACGATCAGTCTCCACTTAGGAAGGGCGATAAGAAAGTCAAGACAGTGTATTCTGTGTGTGTGTTTCTGTGTGTGCACATGCATTGAGATTGAGAGAATACTCACAAAGATGCATGTGGCCTTCACTGTTGGCCTGTGTGTGTGTGTGTGTGTGTGTGTGTGTGTGTATGTGTGTGCATTTTGAAGGGTTTATGTGTGTGTTCAAATGGTTTTCTCTCATAAACCTACCATTACTCGAGCTGGCCCCAGTATATGTGTGTACAAAGTGTGGTGCACACAAGTGCTCATCAGTTCGTGAGCTGTTGTGTGAGTGTGTCAGTGTGTGTGTGTGTGTGTGTGTTTTACTCACAGGTAGCCATCTGTTGCTGCTGTCAGATTCAAACTGAATCTGAATCGAAATTAATCAGCAGATAGACAGCCATGTAAACTTAAAAGTCAAGTAAAAGTGAATGAAAAACACTGTTTACAACATTTTCATGCAGCAGCAGTGCTTTCGCTCAACCTGGTGGAATCACCCTTTGTATTCAAGTTGCACTTTAAAGGAAAGTAAATGGGGGAAACCCTTGGAGAAATCTCTCTAATGGCAAGTGTGTCTTTGTGTATACGCACATGCCAACTGGACCAGGACCAGGTAACAGAACGCTGCCGTGGAAATAGAACGCCGGTCGCCGCGACGATAGATGGCTTCCATGGCGATAAAGCGCTGCCATGGTAATAAAGACAGCAACTCCCTGGGTCACGGCCAAAGCATCTGCTGGACGCTTTCCACCTGTGGACAGACACCAGACCAGCGGAAGGAGGGAGGGAAGGAGAGAGAGAGAGAGAGAGAAAGGGAGACAGATGGAGGAAAAGGAGGGAGGAGGATAAGGGTCGAAACGAATGGAGGCAAAAAAAAAAAGAGGGCAAGGTGACGAAGAGGCGGGGAGGCGGTGTAGCTCTGGAAAAGTGCTGAGAAATCGGGGAGGTGAGAGTTGGGAGAAACAAAGTGAGAGAATGCAAGCGAGAGAGAGTGATGTGGTGAAGGAGAAAGCGAGAGAGAGAGGAACGGTGACTGTCAGAAAGTGTATTTCTCACTTGTGACACTTCTAGTGTTGTTGGTGGTGAGAGAGAGAGAAATGGCGCCAGCTGTTTGCTCGCTGCTGATAGTTCTCGTTTTGTCAAGTGCTTCGCCAGTCCAACCCTCCCCTCCGCACATCTCACTTTCCACTGTTTATACTGGACACGAAGACACACACACACACACACACACACACACACACACACACACACAGACATACACACACCCCAATGATCTGCTATGGATACAACAAAGTACCTTGTAAAAAGCTACAACTCTGTATACAGAATTGTAGAGGTGTTGTCATTTCTGCCCTACTGGCTATGTTAACGAGAGTCGGCCATGCTAACAACACATAGTTAAAGGCTTTGGGAGCAGAGCTACACTATAACAACATTTCATGCCTGCAAGGCCATCCTGCCAAGCTGCTAGTTATAAAGCTGCTGCTGGCATACACACTGCAATAGCTGGCACATGTTCTCACATCCAGATAAAAGAGAAAAAGCAATTGTCCCATAAGCAAACTAAAACTGTAACACTGCACTGTACAGTAGTTCTGGGAGGAAAAGTGACTCATGTAGGAACCATTTGCAAGGCGATGACAAATCTGATCGCACATGATCCAGAGAAGGAGCCCATTAGAAGCAACAAGAACCAACAGAAAGTCAAGAATATGTTTTGTGTTGTAAATGCAGCATATTCCATACATTCAGCATCTAAAAGCTGCAAAGAGGAGATTTCTGCTTTATACTACAATGCAAAGTGCAAACAACGTTTCCCATGCAAGGAAGAATCTGCACTGTGAATCTGAATCTTGAACTGTTTGGACCCTTTGTATAGCAGTTTATCGCGGCCTAAAGCCTTGTAGATTTCCCTTTGAGTGTTAGATGGAGATTTGGCTGCTTTTCTAACTGTTATCTATCCAGGGAAAGTCAGCTGAGCAGGCATGCTCTTTTCCAGCAGCACCCTGCTTCATATTCATCCAGTTCCATACGTTAACAGCTGGGAGCCTCCCAGGACAACCAGTCTTCTACTGGAGCAGCTTGACTGGAGCAGTTGGGGGTTAAGTGCCTTGCTCAATGGCACCTTAAAGGAGAAAGTGTTATTCATTAGCTTTCTGCACCCACATGCCAAAGACACAGGTTTGAGTTACATGTAGAAAAAGTAATGACATCCTTCCTGGAGGCTGCCAGCTTTAAACACCTGCTCCGTTGGCCCAGGGAGACGTGTCTGGTGGACTCTGGGTAGAATGATTGGCTGAGTCCAGGCATCTGTGTTATGAAGAAAATTGAGGGGGAGACAGTCTAGACACATAAGAAAAGTTTCTAGGGAGGATTTGTTCCAAGGTTAGTAGGGGTTCATGTCATTCACACCTGTTTCTCCTCACTCCCTTCCCTTTTTACTCATTTTGCCCTTTTTTAGGTTTGTACTAGTCTTCCCATCTCACTAGAGCTCAGTGTCTGCCAGTCCTCTCTGCCTGGGGTTATTTCATGGGGGATGAAAGGCAATGACGTGTTCACATGAAAAAAATAGGGGAGGGTATAGCCTAAAGCTCAGAGAAGCGGTCTTGTGATGAGAAAGTCAGCAGATTGAATTGTGCAGTGTGCATAGCAAAACTTCCCAGGACAAATAAAGGTAAAAAAAATCCTGATAAAAAACAAATATCGTCAGACATAATACTTTATTATTTATGATTTAATTATTTATGAAGTGATTTTTTACCTCCGGCAAGGATGTTATGTTTTTGCCCCTGATAGTTAGTTTGTCTGTCAGCAGGATAGATCAAAAACCTATGAATGAATTTCCATGAAGTTTGGTGGACAGATTGATTAGATTTTGCTGGTGATCCAGATCTGGTATTTGCACAGGGATAAAAAATTGATTCCAAATCCTATGGGGATGTTTGCAGGGTCAACAAATAAATTCAATTTAAGTGATAGGACTGATGCCTTTGGGTGTAACAGCATGTTGGATTATTGTTCACTTTTAGTATTAATGCTCACAGTACCGTATGTAGGCTTCTGTTAACAAGCAGTGTGGATGGGAGACAGCTTGCAGTAAGTAGTGAGCTTTGAGAGCATTGGAGAGTGTTAAAAGCTGTTATCTACTGTGGCAACGTGACTGAGCTCAGCTGACACACACACACACACACACACACACACACACTCCAAAACACATGCACACACCAGGCATATCCGACTCCCTGAGTGGGGAGTTCTGTTTGTCATGTTGCCATGGAGTTCATAGAGAGGTGCTCTTCATGTCGTCACAGTAGCCAGAGGGCCGCTCTCTGATTGGACAGAAAACCATCTGTTGTGTCCCGCCTCCACCTCTGACCACAACCTCTTCCTGATACTGATTCTAGGTTTTATACTTGAGTCTCGTGTGTATAACTGTGATGGCTATAGCTTGTGAGTAAAAGACGAATAAGGATGTGAAAGTGGTATTAAGGAAGACTTGATTTAGTTATTTACTTTCTATCTTCTCTCTATTTTTGCAATAACTTTCTGATAACTACCTCTGCATCTCATAAAGGTGCATTCTGCCATTTTTAAGGTGGATATCACAACTTCTTTTCTCTGACCTAAAGCCTTTTGTCACTTCATTTGTACTCAATTAAGAACAGTGAATGATTAAAAAATTGAGTCTGGGAGGGGTGTGTGCGGGTGTTTATCTGTGTGTGTGTGTGTGTGTGTGTGTGTGGGCAAGCATGACCCTGGTGACTCCTCTCTCTCAGTCATAGTCACACACACTCAAGCACACAAAGACACAAACACAGAGTCTTAGGTAACCCCAGCGGGCCACCTTCAAGCCATCAGAGAGCTGCTGATCGAACAGCGCGGACACGCCTCATCCATAATGCACAGGGAGGAAACACTATGCCACCTCCTCCCGTCCCCCTCGCCTCCTTCCTCTCCTCAACTCCTTCTTCCTCTCCTCCCTGCTTCCCCTCCTCCCTCTTTCCCTGGCTGAAGGCGAAGAGGGAAAAGAGAGTACACTCTTTTCTTTGATGTGAAAAAGCAGCCGAATGTGCATGCGTGTGTGTCTTACCTGTAATGGTGGGACTGTGCAGCCATGATGCACACATACATGTACACACACACACACACACACACACACACAGTCCTCGTCCAAGCCCATTTATCTAATGCCAAGCTTAGGCATGAGCCTTCACGATGATGGATCTCCCTCCTTGCTCTCACGCTCAATTGTCTGACTCCGATTGCTCAGCAGCTTAATCAATCATGCTCTCCAGGTAAACTGTGATACGAAACATGTGCACACGCACACACACACACACACACACACACACACACACAGAGAGAGAGGCTATGGTACTGAGAGAGAGTGCATCAGTTGGGTGTTAACTGCAAGGCACTGTATCCCGTGGCTGAATGTCGCAAGTATCTGGTTCTGCTGTGGCCTTTAGTCCGCAGGGAGGCGGGACGGTGATGATTGGGGGGGTAGGTGTGTGTGTGGGGGTGCAGAGCAGAGGTGTCCCAGTTCTGTTAGAAAGAGAGAAAAGAGAAGGGGAAAAGGGAGTGTGCAAGCCATCAATCTGCTTTTGGTTGATAGACATAGACTCTCTCTCTCTCTTACACTCTCTTGTCCCTTCTCTCTGTCTCTGAATCTCACTCATTCCGTCTCTCTCGCTCTCCCACACCTCTTGTCTCTTTTCTCTCTCCCAAGTCTTTCCCTCTGATCTTCTCTCACTGCCCCTCACTGTCTCTCTCTCTCTTGCTCATCTCTCTCTTTCTCTCGCCATATCTCTATTCCTTACCCCCTCTATCTCTAACATTCTCTCTTTTTGTTTCATTGTCACTCTCTGTGTCTTTAACTTTCTCGTAATCTTTGTCATTCTGTCTCTCTCTGCCCCCCCCCTCCCTCATCTTCCCTCGCCACCAGGGAGGAGACTGTCTCCCATCAGCCTGTACTGATGTGACAGTGCAGGTTTGAATACAGGTTGTCTGTATCAAGGGGGGAGGAAGACAGCCGTCACGAGGTAGATCGATTCAAGGATGCCATTGTTGTCAATGTTGAGCTGCTGGAGCAAAGAGATTGGTCGTCTGAATCCTATTTCAAGAGATGGCTGTTTGACAGCTCCGCTGCAACTACGTAACAACGCAGTTGAGACGGGTGACAGAAATCTCTTAAAAAAAGAAAAAAGAAAAAAAAAAAGAAGTCCCATGTGTTTTCGGCTCAGGCTTATGTAAGCTTGCCTAACTGCTCTCTAAATCCACCGCTGAATCATTGCATAGACAGTAACAAGGGAGGCAGACAGAGGCACACACAGACAAACAAAATGTGACTCAAGTCTACTCGCTGAAAGACACCTTGACGAAACAGGACTTCACATGTAGTTGACAGAAAAACACGTGTTCGGATGACAGACAGACAGGCGGCGGGACACTTACAATGAAGGAAAACCTGCCTGAAATCCGACCAGGACATTGCCGCATTCAAATATGTGTGTACTCGTTGCTGCTTGGTATTGTTCGTTTACTGATACTCCACATCAATGGGGATGCATGAAGCAGAAAAGGAAATGGAGACAATTTCCCACAAGGCAAAACAACCAATTGTGATATTTTACACTAATTGCAGGCGGTCACACAAAGGAGACCGGTGTGCAAAGAATTCAACTTGTTTGGCCAGCAAGCCAGCAAGGACAAAACCAATGCGGCACTTTGTTTTCTACGCGAACATGTCCTTTAAATCGTATGCTCCAGTCAGATTTAATTTCCGTAGCATGGATGCTGCCAGCTTTGTAGATAGACACAAAGACAGACAGACAGAGAGGCAAGCAGGAAGGCAAACACACCACCAGATAGGCAGACAGAAGGGCAGAAGGAAAGACAGACAGACAGATTATGTCTGTCTACGGTTTTCTGAGCAGAAGACCAAGATGGGTTAAAGCAAACTGCCAAGTGTTTCTGACACCATGTCCGATCCCATACACATCAATGATTAGTTGTGCCTTTTTAGTCCGGGAGCCAGGTGCGCTATGAAAACCCCTTCTCATTTCCCATGTATACCAGCCATCTGTCATGGAGGCTCTGAATGCCTACAGCACCTGCCGCTTATTGGGCCACCGACTAGTAAACAGTCTACCTTGTTCCCTTGTTTAAAAAAAGCCCTTCACTTGCAATGGTCAACACAGTGGTCTGAGGTGGAAAAATTAGGTTTAAATGGAGAGAGCAGAAGGAGATTAGGGGATGGTGGGAGAGTTTGGGCTATTAGGGGGGAGTTAAATCAGTGGTTCACAAAGTGGGGTCCTTGACAGAGTTCCAGGGGTCCCCAGGAAAATGAGGCATCGTTCAATTTCATTAGAATTTGAATCTACAATTAGAGAATGAATAAGAATGACTTGTTTTTTGGACGTCTCCATCTGTCCATCCGTCTGCCACATGCGATATGGCAGACACCACTGATCCGATTTTGATGAAACTTGGGGAAATTATGCATTTCACTGCTGTATTACAGTATTTTCAAAATTACACTGATTTGCCTGAAGGGGGCGCTACAATTACAGGTCAAACAAGGTGACATATTTGTTACTGACAGACCCAGAGGGGGGGCTGCATCATTCCTGGGGGACAATATGTTTACTGTTGCCTTGTTTAATCACAGGTTTCACTCTCACTCCACTGTTATCCCATGTGAGCATTTCTAGGACAAAATCTTATGAAATGGGGGTCCATGGCCGAGTGTGAGTCTATTTGGGGCTCGGTGACATGAAAATGTCTGAGAACCTCTGAGTTAAATTACCGACCTGGAACACGTGTTGCACAGGAATGTGGCCCGGAACAGAAAAGCAGGAAAATGAGCAAATGAACAGGAGTTGTTTGTCATAAAACCTTGGAAATCAGAAGAAAAATCCTGGCAAATCACATGCCCAGCTGCAGGCATAAGCATCAGTTTTTCCACCTTGTATTGCTTTGAACCGATAACACCCCCCCGGCACTGTGAAAAGAGTCTTGAGCGTCATGTGGGTCTTGAGGACTAGCAGGTGGCTATCAGACAATGCGAGTGCCCTGACAGCAATGTGCTGTGATAATGCAGCGCGCCCAGAGGAGCCGGCTGTCCTGAGCGACTGGGGGACTCTTTAGTAGCTGATTGCCTAGCAGCGGTAGCTAAGCAAAAGCACTTAGAGACCTGCAGCCTCTCTGGAGAGGTTACCGCTCTGCACCGCCGACCGCCGCGGATGATCCCACCTCCGACTAAGAGCACATAACACACACACACGCTCACAAACACAACTGATGCTGTCAGCTGTCGCCCACACAGTAACACGTTGCATTAGGTTTTTGAACTGAAAGGAGAGGTTTTGTTGTTTTTTTCCATCGCGAACGAACACGATAATCACATGAACTTGCTCTGAATTTGTGCACTTTAGTACACAATGAGAGAGAGAGAAAGAGAGAGAAAGAGGATGACTAACCTGGTGACAAGCTGGATTCAGACCCACGATGCCACCAGTGCATGGTACGCACCTTAACGCAGACGTTACTGTCATGTCATATTAAAGCTTCACTATAAGCTCTCTGTGATTGGGATGTATGTCTTAAATAAGGCTCTGAATTAGATTCCAAAACACCCAATTAAGGT